>NW_009621537.1:0-59768 GCF_000690535.1 Cariama cristata | reverse complement strand
CCGGTGTTGGCCGAGGAGGGCAGCGCGGGGCTGGGCGGGCAGATGCACACCGTGCCTGGAGACCTTAATTCTCCCTAAGCCGTGAGGAGGCCTGATCTCAGCAGGGCTGCTGCGTACGTGTGGCGTTCGTAAACCCCCGCCCTCCGCCTGAGGGGAGGTCACCGCCCCGGGCTGCGGTCCGGCACCCGGCCGTGCTCCCTCCGAGCTGGAGGAGCGCGTTGGGAGTCGGGTGCTGGGGGTGCCCGGGAACCGTCGAAGAGAGGGTTTTTTTCTAACGCAAAGAGCTTAAATGGCTTGTTAAAGTCGGATAGAAACATTTCTAGAAACCTGTAGAAACAGTGTTTTTTTTTCTGCAGTGTAGTGTTTGGGTAAGCTCTGAAGAGAAGAGTTTTAAAGAGCTGTGGAGCTTCGGATGCGTCAGGAAAACAAGGGGAGCCTTGGGTGCTGTTGATAGTCTGAAGGCTGTTCAGATGGGGGTGGCCTTCTTCTAAAAATAGTGCGTCAGTAGAACACGAATAGCTAAATGTTGTCACCTAAATAACACTGTAAGTGTCAGTGTGTTTATGTTTCTTCAGTTAAAACTAATGCAAGCAGTAAGATGTTCAGCGGAATGCTGTTATTTTTAGATCTCCAGGGTTTTGTTATGAACGTATTAAAAATGTGATTGGAGCCCTTGAGAGAGAGGCTCAGAGGCTCAGTTTTTGAGAAAAATGAGGATTAATCTAAAAAAAAAAAAAGCTATTCAGAAGCAAAAATGGCACCCATTAAAAGATGGCTGTGTCCTAAATGAAGAAAAAGCTTAATCTTGCGAGCTCATCATACCGAAGGACTAGATCTTCTGAGACTTAAGCTTAAAATGCATTTTTGATCTGTTTTGAAAGATACTCAGCAGTTGAATTTGAGGCTGCATCAGCAGTTGCAACAGCTTTCCAACGCTGCCTTTCTTGTGTTCAGTGTCTGCTGCTCTTGTTCCCCAGACAGACCCCGAGTTCCTTGGCATTGTGAGTGGGTGACCTTCATACTATCACTGAACCGTGATTTCTTAAAGACACTATGATTAACGTGACAAGTATTTCAGCTGTTAAAGACAGACCTGCAAACACTAATTTCCAAGTTTTAGAAAGTTAAAGCTTAATTATCATGATGCATGCTTTGTTCCAGTAGATGTCCAAATTTAGTTATTTGAAAGGTTTTTTATTTTTCAGGAAATTAATTTCTGCTGGATTTGTTTTGGTTTGGTTTTTTTATTGTCTCTATTAGAAACCTGGTTTTATGGTGTTTTATTAATTCCTCTGCTGAGTCCTGGTGTTGAGAACTGAAAGGGAATCTACAAATTGGAGGAAGCAGTTATTTCTTTGTGGCTTGAATCTGTGATATGTTGGGTTGTAGTAATAAACCCTCTTTTTTGCAACTGACATTGTGGCATGGGAAGTAGTGAACAGCTGCTAACTTAACTGAGCCACTGCTGACCGCTTCTCAGAATCCCCTGCCGAGACCCTGTGTCATGGGAGAGATTTTAAACGTCTTAATTTTAGCAGAAGTTTATGGTTCTGTTACCGGGATAAGCTGCAGAAACAGTTATTTAACTTGAATTTTTCTGGATCCCTGTTGGTTTTTGTGGATTTCAGTTTGTTTGAGTAGGATAACATGCAGCTGTGCAAAGTACTTGAGCACAGGATGTTGAGGTCAAAGAGTTTATAGAGGAAAACAGCTGTATAGGGTAGTGCACTGATGTTGGATGCTTTGCTCCGCACAAACAAGGGTATGACTAGATGTGATAAACCTCATCAGCTATCAGTGTTTCATTCCAAGGACTGTGGTGCTGCTCTTTATCTTTGATAATAATTTGGGTTAGTCTAAGGTAAAGATATAATTCAGTGTTATTTACATGACAATCTTGTATTTGATTGTGTCTCTGATAACTAGTTATTTTTTATTATAAACATTTCTGCTTACGTAGGCTGACATGGTTTAAGCTACTTTGGATTGTTCTTGTGGCCTTGGACACTTAAAGGAATAATCATTAGACTGTACACCTAGTTAATTTTTTTTTTGTTAACAAGAACTTTCAGTAACTTTTTTTTTAAATATAGTATCTAAAATTTTGCTACTTTTATCTGCAATGTAAAAGTATAAACTTCCATCTGCACTGAGGGATTCTAGAACAGGTCACTTCATCAGGAGGTAGCCTGTGGTTAGAGGGAAGTATTCAGCTGTTACAGGTAACCAGTCCAAACCTTTGTGAAATTCATTAACATTGTGGCTAGTCTTTATCAACTACATTAATAGAACTATATTTGATACGTTTCTTACTATAAAAGGATGTTACTGTCCTTTTCTTAACTTTAAGATGTTATTTTACTATTAACAGTTATTTTGCTTGCAGCCACACTGAGAAGTGTTGGGAAGAGTACTGAAATCCTGAGTTTGGAACAGAGGGAAGGGTATACTCCTCCCCCTGATGATAGGCATGTGAAGTTTATCATGAGGAAGATTTCGGTTATTTGGTGTATTTTTATAAAAGCAAACTTAGTGATATTCTTGGGGGTAAAGATTTGAATGATTGCTTGTGATGGAAGACACTGAAACACAAACTTATCTGTAATGTAGTACTACAAGAAAATAGGGGAGGGGGGAGGTAGGGGACATTTAATTTAAGCCCCCTCACTATGGTGGTTTGTGATACACCTGCCAGGTTGTACAGACTGTCATCTGTTTTCTGGGAGCTCATAAACAGGGAGGAGGCTGCAGGCTGGGTGGTTTGTTGTTGAAGGACTGCAGCTCCTGTCTTGCTTCTTGCCGTGTGATTGTGTACCCAGGGTTGGGCCAGGTGGTGACTTAGGGCTGCTGCACCTTCGGTGGGAGGAAGCTGTGCCAGGTGGCCTCTTGTGTTTTGATCATCTGTCACATAGTTCCCCAGGCCAATAGGCAGCCTTGCCAATGAAGGGAAAAAGGTAGGAAAAACATTTTGGGGTTTTGTTTCTATGTTTTTCATGACTTTTAGATCACAATGGTAGTTATAGACAGTGGTATTTACCAGACTTCACTACTAATGGTATTGCTAGCTTGGAGAAAAGGAGGCTGAGGGGAGACCTTGTCACTCTACAACAACCTGAAAGGAGGTTGTAGCCAGGTGAGATCGGTCTCTCCTCCCAAGTAACAAGCAATAGGACAAGAAGAAATGGCCTCAAGTTGCACCAGGGAAGGTTTACTTTGGATGTTAGGAAGAATTTCTTCACCAAAAGGGTTGTCAAGCACTGGAACAGGCTGCCCAGGGAAGTGGTAGAGTCCTCATCCCTGGAGGTACTTGAAAGATGCGTAGCTGTGGTACTTAGGGACATGGTTCAGTGGTGGACTTGCCTGTGCTAGGTTAACAGTTGGACTTGATGATCTTAAAGGTCTTTTCCAACCTAAACGATTCTGATTCAAATAATGAATAACTTACTGTTTATGTTGTACTGTTGCCCAGTACAATGTAAAGGCAGTTGCAACACTTGTTTCCTGTCAGTTTTATACTTAATTTGATCTCACATTTCTACCAATGCCACAGTATTTGTAACATGGGATAAACTACCTTGTGTTAAGATGATGCCCTCCAGCTCCTTTACTAAAGCAAGAAAATGTATAAATTGTTTTCAATGTATTTTCCTATCGTTTTTGTGTGGGATGTAATACAAGGATTAATTTTTTTCAAAGCTAATAAAGGCTTTTGTGGCATTTTATCTGGACAGGAGGGGAAAGCAGACAGATGCTTGTGAGTGCCCCATGGCTGCAGCTGCCTCAGTTCATTCATTTATTGCCTATTGCAACTTGGAAGCATTTTTTAGGTAAGAAAGCTGCTTCAAAGTATGTCACACTGTTTATAAGCTTATACTTAATGCTATTCTGTGTTGAATCTCTAAATTGCATCTCAATGTTTTACACTCTCAATTATAATGTTATTTATGTATTCTGTTTACATGTGTCATTATAAACCTACCTTTTATGTGTTAGAAACTGACAGCACTTTTGCAAATGAATTTTATGTGCCATGCAGAGTTAGCAAAGGGACAGTCTGCTCCTTTCACAGGAGAACGTGTAATACTTCTAGACTGTTTCTGCAATACAAGGCCACCATAAATTACAAGCTTCTTCAGATGCCATCTCTGAGCAGAGTTACTCATGTATATCAACTTTCTAATTATAGACAAGCATGACTATGCAGCTCTTCCATTTTCTGATGTGTGAGCTGAGCAACAGCATTACTTGCACAGATTTCAGTACTTGAGTTTGATTTTGCTTAGGAGATGGAGGCTGCTTCTCTTGTTGGATTCATAATTAACCCATATACTACACCTGTGTTAAACTTTACAACTATAAAGCTGATATTCACTTGGTAGTTTTTCAAAAGATGATGATATGACCTGGGAGAATGTAAAGCCTCAAGTCTCCCATCTTTTAAAGAAAAACAAAAAAGTTCAGTGTTAGAAGGTTTCTAAAGATGTTATTACTGGTTGAACACAATACTTTGTAAACAGCTTCAGTTTCTAAGTCTACTTTTTTGTTTCAAATCTGTCATGATTTAGTAAGATATGTGTTGCTGTTCCTATAGCTTTCCATTAAGCCATCTTCAAATAATGTAAAATGGGTAACTGAGTTTGGAGGTTTTGGGTATACTTTCTTATAGCAGGCCAAGATACTCTTTCATAATAGGACACAGGGTAGGTTTTTTTGTATTAGTATATGGGAGGATATTTGTACCTCATCGCCATCTATTTTTTTCCCCCCATACAAAATTTAATTAGCCAAAATTGTTTGTTTACTGTCAAGACTATCAGGATGCAGTAAGCATGCTTTTGGGGTAAAAGTGTGTGATATTTAAAGCCAAGAGTCCTTAAATTTTAAAATATTAGAAGTCATATATTTAAGTATAACTATTTTGGTTCATGTGTTTTTGGTATACACTAAGCTGAAAAAAATCAACATTTCTTATCCAGGTTTGTAATTTCTTTAGGTAATATTCAAGAATCCAGAGGTGTGCCTGTGTTGCATATGAGTACTGATGGGACTGAAATTGTAGCTAATGCAAGAACTAGTTTTGTACCAGGAATTACATCCTCCCATTAGTTAAACAACAGTTTTCAGATAACGTTTGGTTAAACTAAATTGCTTGTCACACTGTGGTGTTCTACTGCCCTGCACTGCAATGTGTACTATTCATCTCAGTCCTTGTTCCAAAACTGATTTTAGTCCCTCCTGTGGGTCTCCCAGATGTTACAGAAACAGTTTTTCTTTGGTCGGTGGCTGCACAGGTCAGTTCATCTCCTGGGACCCATCCCTGCCTTCTGGTTAAGGAATCCATGCACACATACAGGATGACTCAACAGTGGGATGGATGTTCAGATACCAGAAAGGTGCTGGTAACTTGACAGGAACTTCCACATTCTTTGGAGGTATGTGTGCATGTAAACCTCTCATTGAATATTAACTGGATTTAACCACATGGAACTATAATTTAGTTAGCTTCAGTTGTGTTTTAAAATATATACTGTTCATAGTTTAAAGATTCAGAACGAAATAAGCATTCACATTTTCACAGTAAATATTAGGGCTTCATGTTTGGTAAAAACTTTATGATATATAACCAATGGAACCTTTTTATGGCTTTGCATCCCACAGTGAGTAATACAATGTAATTTTGCTAGATCTAAAGTACTGCAATATGGAATACTAACAATAGAAATTCTGGAGTTACCAGTATTAAAGGAATGTAGCAACAAGTGCAAGTTAATGGCCACATTCCATCAGCGAGAGCATAGATACTATGTACGCCATGCATACCTTGTCCCGTCTCTTCGTACATCTGGACTGGATATGCTGCTCCTGGTCTATAGCCTGGTTTGTGTTTTAGAGGAATGCCCTTTTTGGTAGTTGTCAGATGCCAGAGGTTATTTGTGGGAGCCAAAACAGCACCTGTGAAGCTCGTACAAATTTCAAATAAGAAAGTGAAAATTTCCATTTTTATCAGAAGCTTAAATTTTACACAGGTGTTGCAGTTTTCATTAAGAATAGCAAAAGCTTAGAGAAGCTTCTCGGACAACAGCATTTGCTTAATTTCATATTTTGTTCTGGACTTTAGTTATAGGAAACAGCTAAATTTGTAATTCCTCCCAAAGAAGGAGGAGGGGGGGTGAAAAAAAAGCAGGTATTTGACTCAATTTAGCCTTTGCTGAATTTAGCAAGGCTGTGAGCATCTAGAAGAGAGAGTTATGTAATGGTTAAGTACTACGTCCACATCTAATGCTTTGGAAAGCCCATTCATTGTGTGACTTGAAGCACTCAAAAGTCTTAAAACATGGTTGTGTGGATGAGAATTTGATAAAATGCACTAGTAACAAAATATTTGTTCATGCTGAGCTTGCATCTTCATTACGTAGTAACACTAATGTGTTGTTAGAAATATTACTTCGTTTTGGAGCATATTGTTCTTCCTTCTCGTTGACTCGCTGCCTTTGTTAATGTGAGGGACATGTGTCTATTCAGGGAAGAAAAGCTTTATGTTATTTAATATAATGTAGAGAGTATTGCTAGCTTATCCTTCTACGTATGTTACCTATCGGTATCATAAATGGAACTTTAAAGAGACTGAGTGAAGATTTCTAATGACTGCTAGAATAAATTCCTGGATGGTTGAGACGGTTTGTCAGTAGTGAAGCTGGTCATGTGAACAGCTCTTGATTAATTGGCTAGGTTGTTCTTTCTCACTTCTCAAAGTATGCATATGCTTTCTTTTCATAAAAATGAAGTTATACTTGCTTGTTAGACACCTCATCAGCCGTACAGATTGGGTTTTATAAGTTAGGGAAAATGCCAGATAAGTTTTTTGAAAGCATAGTCTGTTTTGGCAGCTGTTTCTGGATTTGTGGTTTGGTTTTGTTTTTTTTTTTCCCCCCATAACGAAGATACTATGGAAAACTTTCAGTCCAGAAAAAGCATGCTGTGAGGGTTGCCGTGGAAGATTGTTCAGTAAAAACAGATAATGTGTTCTGTTTGTTCTTGAAGAATGCATGGTTGCTTTGAAAATTTTAGCTTCAGACTGGTTGGGAGGAGACATGGTCTGGCTGAACACCTAATTGGTAAGACATTTGAGAAGGGGCCTCATCCCACTGTAAAATGAAGTGGCATTTGAAACAGTTAGGACAGTTGTTGAGGATTGACTGAATAACAGAATTCAGTCTGTAATGGCCTTGAGTAGATTGCACTGCTTCAGCATGTGAAAGCAGAGCTCTTCCTTACGCTGCTCTTTTCTGAACTCTGGCTCATGTGGCAAACATTCCTCAGTGAAGTACATTCATGCAGTTTGCTGTATACCAAGGTCCCTGTCCTTTTCTTTTTTTTGAAAAACAACATGTGAACCTTACTTTGCCCTGTTCTGATAAGTAGCCTCTGAAGTTTTTTGCTCTTAGTTGTGCAAACATTTTTTCCTCTGCCTGGCATGATTTAAAAAAAAAACAAACCAAACTAAAAACCAACAAAGCAAAGCAGTGGAAGTGGGCAGAACTTTTTAATCTGACTCTTCTGAACACATCTGTTCCAAGTTCATCAGTGTTTAAAAGGGTATTTATGCATTGGGTTCTGTAGTTGATAAACTTCTTTTAGGAATCGTGAGTTTGTTTGGATAGTTTGTCTGCTGAGTTTAAACTTAAACATACACAATTTGCTACTGCTAAACTAAATTGCTGTTAAATACTTTTTTTTTTTCCTGCAAAGTGCTTTATATACTATGAAGTACTAACACATGAAACTATGCTTGGTAAATTAAAATACCCAAGTTCTCCAGATTCATATCAAGTTATACAAAATAAAAAGTATCAAGAAAGAAGGTCCTTGCTAACATCTGTGCGCTGGATATTGACATATGGACTTACTTTTTTTTCATATTATCATGCTATATTTAAATTTTACTAACTTGTTATCTCTTACTGTGTTTCCATTGCCTTGTCTACCTTCCTCCCCTAATGTTCTGTATTCTTCTAGAGGCCTACTGTACGTGAGACCTTTCAAGAAACTGTGCAGTTTGAATACATCAGATCGTTCCAGTACCTGAAACTGTCATGATGAAGAGAGCTAGGCAGAAAGTTGTGGTTGAAAATGAAGCTTCTCAAACATCACAGAAAAGCAAAAAACAGAAAACTTGTTTATATGGCTCAGTGTTTGGTGAATCTGACTTGCATGCCTCGATGGACTGGGGAAGCCTGCCACACCATGTTATTCTGCGTATTTTTCAATTTCTACCTTTAGTAGATCGAGCCAGGGCATCTTCTGTTTGTCGAAGGTGGAATGAAATTTTTCACATCCCAGATCTTTGGAGAAGATTTGAATTTGAACTGAGCCAGCCAGCTACTTCTTACTTAAAGTCCACACATCCTGATCTCATTCAGCAGATTATCAAGAGACATGCTGATCATCTGCAATACGTCAGCTTCAAGGTAAGTCTTGGATCAATGGAGGCTTGTTTTGTCACGTTACTATGCGTAATATATACAGCTTCTCTGTGTCGGTTGGCTCACGTGCTGTACCTGGGAAGTCTTCTGTTTAAAACTGCAACAGTTTATTTCTGTGCATGCACACAGTTTCCTTCCACTTTCTACATTAATCTCTACAAAGTACAGGAAGAGCTAATGTCATGCAATATAGTGCTGGGGACAGAATATACAGAACATGTAGTTTCTGTGAATCGATGTTAGTAGCAATCTGAGTACTCAGATTATTGTGCAGATAAATATTTCTGACATGTGGAAGCATTTGAGGAAATAAATTTGTCTTGTGTATATAATTTGTTTGTAAAGTAAGGCTGTACAGTGAAGAATGTCTTGAAATTTTAGAACCATGCTTGTATGAGTAAGGGAGAAAGATGCTGTGCCCATACATTCAGATGATTGGCACATAAGGACATAATTAAATAACAGTAAACTTGTTTTAAATGAATACTATGTTTGTAGTCTCAGGATTGCATAAATGCAGGGCTTCTTTCATTTGAATATTTGGTACAGTTTACTCTGTTTATCTGAGAAGATCATAGTTGGAATTACAGGTGCTTTGTTCACTTTTTTGCAGTCACTCCTCCTTAGAGGATGTCATAGTTCTAAGCTGTGAAGGAAAAGCAGAAGAAAGGATTGATATTAAAGCTAGGATGAAAATCAGAAGCTTCTTTTTCCTCAGCACTAGTAGCAGGTTTACATTTGGAGACATCGTGATTGGGTTGCATAGCAGTTCATGGATAATCAGTTATTAAATACCTGTAACTTCTGTGCTTCATGTAACTGATTATAATGAATTTGCATAATAATGTCTTAATGCAACTTTTATGCTTTTTCAGCTACTCTTTTACCATCTCAGCTACTGCAGAGGAGGAAGGTGAGATGAAATAGTGATTTGTCCAAAGGTAGTCATCAGGCTTATAGATGAATTGAGAATCAGTTCATTATTCAAGATGCAAAGGTGGTGTCCCCAGGTAAAATGGATTTGTTTGCTGGAGGGTATCTAGGCTTTATCAAGTCTCTTTTTGGCTCTAATAGTCTAGAATTGGCGTTTTAAAAAAGATGTATACATACCACTATCTATCATAACATCAGTACTAATTACAGTTGTTTAGGAAGGCATGAGGTTATTTGAAGAGCAGGCTTAGATTTAAGCTCTCTGTTCATACTAGCAGTACCCAGCAGTCATACTCAGGAAAACTTTCTGATAGTAACTTTCCTGAACTCTTTTTTTGTCTTTAAATTTCTAATTAACGTTGCGCTTTGTCCTTGTGGTAAATGCAGTCTGGTGCAGTACGGCTGAGTGGGTGTGGAACTTGCGGTCTTGGGCATCCATGATGCTATTTTTAAATAATAATAAAGACTGAGTTCATTATTTTTAAATTGCTTTTATAGGTTGATAGTAGTACTGAGTCAGCAGAAGCAGCCTGTGACATCCTTTCTCGGTTAGTGAACTGTTCTATCAAGACACTGGGTTTGATTTCTACAGCAAAACCAAGCTTCATGAATGTCTCTAAGGTAATGTTCTACAAACTAACTAGAGTGACTTAATTCACTTGTAAACCACCTCAGCTTTCTTACTGTGTTGTTATTCAGTTGATGATAATTTTTATGAAAGTCTGTATTTATTGGCATATGTTCTTTCATTTGTGGCGTCCATTAGTATTAGGAAAATAGTTAAACATTGATTCCATTCATTAAATTTAGTAATGTTGATACTTTGTGGTGTAGAGATGGGGGATAATTTAGAAGGCTTGAGTTTTCCTCATTTCGAGGTTAAAAGATACAATGACTGCATGCTGCGACATATTGTTAAAATATTTGGGAGATTTTTTTTCTTTGACTATATAGGTCACAGCAGAGTTACTTTCTGGAAAATAAAATAAATGCCATTTCCTTTTTTCTGCAGATAAATTCTAGATACTTCAGGCTCATCAGTATGTCCACTTATCCCTGTTTTGTTACAGTGAGAAGCACTGTACAGAGTGGATGAGTTAACTACTAAGTGTAAAGTTAATTTTTGTCGCATGCAACAGCATATTTTTAAACAAAGATTTCTTATGTTCATGTTCAAATAAGCCTTTCTTTGTTACACAAGAAAGCGAATGCCTAAGAAGGGATTATTTTTGTACTTTCTGTGTGTGCAGAACCTGAGGTTTAGATGCTGAAGTTCTGCCTATCTTTTAACAAGATTATTTTTTTTTCTCTCTTTCAATTTCTTCAAAACAGGCTCATTTTGCTTCAGCGCTGACAGTAGTTTTTGTAAACTCCAAATCATTATCATCAGTCAAGATAGATGACACACCACTTGATGATCCTTCCTTGAAGGTTCTTGTTGCTAACAATAGTGATACTCTGAAACTGCTAAAAATGAGCAGCTGTCCTCATGTATCACCTGCTGGTGAGTAGAGAATATATATGGAAAATGTAGCAGTAAAGTATCGTAAAACAATAGTCAAGACTTAGTTTGAAACAAATTATTCATAAAACTCCTAGTGCTCTTCTGAGTCTCTCAGCAGAGGTGTTTTATTGACCTGGTCTTGGCTTTGGACAGTTGGAAGGGGAAGAAGAATACTGTCTTTGTGTTACTGAATGAGTTGGATTAATGAAGATGGAGGTGCTCCTTGCTTGACTGCATCTTCTGAAATCCTGGGGATTTTTTTTACACTCTTCTCAGCCGCTTCAGTACCTCTGATGATAGGCCTTGAGGAGGAAAAGCCTCCAAAATTAGTGCAAACCTTCAACTCATGTTCCAGGGACATGATGTTCATTGCCAGTTCTATGAAAGGGTAACCAAATGGTGTGCTGCTTAACATGTGCGACTTTGAACTTTACTAACAGGCGTTTTGAGGGAACACACATGCAAAATCCCCAACCCATGAATCAGCTACTGGTTGGTGGGATAAAGGAGATGAAAGCAGTTGTCAATAACTGTTTTGCAAGGTTGTGTGAGTTTAACTTACTGAGCAAAAGTGTTACTACTTCAAAGTTTTATTTAAAAAAACATGGAGTGTGTACAAATTTGAAAAACTGGTAGTGTAAGATTGAGAGGCTTTCAGTTTTTGTAGTGCCCTCGTGTGTCCCGATCTGGTAGTATGAACTTGCTTATTTTAGCATTGGTTGGTGAAGGGCTCACTCCCTTCAAAATACAGGCTTACCAGAAAGTTCAGAGGGCTTTTGGGTCCCTTCTCACTTACCTTTCTCCTGAAACCTTGGTGCTAGGGAAAGGGAGTCCTAGTCTGGTCTCTTTCCTATATTCTTTTCCAGAGTCCACAAAAGATTTAATCTGTGTACTTTGTATTCCAACAGATTAAGAGCAGTTAAGTTGTTTGTGTCTTAATTGAGGGAGGGAATCTGTTTCAGTATAGCTCTTAAACTAGGTTGCTGGTGGTCATTTAAATAGAATGCTTAGATGAATGCTGAAGGAAGGAGTATTAGGGAAGGGAACAGTGGCAACTTCAGCTGAATCTTACCTGATTTCAGTTGCTTCTTTAAAGTTGAGGAAATTCTGCCCAGGGAAGGATAAAGAGGAAAAAAGAGATGCAGATCCAAGGTGAATGTGACTAGTTAGACTTGTTTCTTTTACTGATAAGTGTTTATGGCCAAAACCTCATAAAAGGATGTGGATATCTATCACTTTATGATATTTCATGGGTCTTGCATATAGGCATGAATACTCAAGCCAGTAGAATTATTACTTGCTTGAGCTTTACAGCAAACAACTGTGCTTGTATTCACTTCTCATTTTACAGAGTAATTTTTTTGTTCCTCAGGAATTCTTTGTGTTGCTGACCAGTGTCATGGACTTAAGGAGCTGGCTTTGAACTACTACATATTAAGTGATGAACTGCTGCTGGCTCTTTCAAGTGAAAAACATGTTGATCTCGAACACCTACGCATAGACGTTGTGAGTGAAAATCCTGGACAAGTTGAATTTCACACTATCAAAAAGCAAAGCTGGGATGCTCTTGTTAAACACTCCCCCAAAGTCAACATTGTGATGTATTTCTTCTTATATGAAGAAGAATTTGATGCTTTCTTCCGAGAGGAAACCCCTGTTACACACCTTTACTTTGGTCGTGCAGTAAGCAAAGCAATGTTAGGTCGTATTGGCATGAATTGCCCAAGGTTAATTGAGTTGGTTGTGTGTGCTAATGGACTTCAACCCTTGGACGACGAACTTATTCGGATTGCTGAGCGCTGTAAGAACTTAACAGCGATGGGACTTGGTGAATGTGAAGTAACTTGCAGAGGTTTTATTGAATTTGTAAAGATGTGTGGGGGCAGGCTTACCCAGCTTTCTATAATGGAGGAGGTACTGATTCCAGATAATGATTATAGCTTAGATCGACTTCATCTGGAAGTCTCCAAACACCTTGGAAGAATGTGGTTTCCTGATATGATGCCAACATGGTAAATTCTCTACATTTGTGGATAAAGTGATAGAATCAGGGTGTTGCTTTCTATGCAAATAAAGAATTTAAAATTAAAATGTGAAAACTTATTTCCAGATTTGAGTTCTTCTACCTTGAGAACCTCAAGTAGTGTAACAGCAAATCATCCTAGAATGTTAATTGTATACTGAAATAGAAAATAGATTGTGCACTTAACACTTCTGAAAGTATGTCTGTGGTTTACAGGTGCTTCAAACTGCAGTAAACTTGGGCTTCTTTGAGCTTCAGTTTAAATGATCCATTCATATTAAAGGTTTGGGGTTTTTTTTTCATTTCTTTGTTTAGCCTTTCCAATGTAGTCAGAAGAGGACTAGAGAAACTTTTTTCCTTTAGGAAATCTGTCTTTATGGGAAGCTGGATACATCTTGGAGTTCAGTATTATTTGTCATGAGGTTTTATGCAGCTGTTTTTCAAAATATTCATGTAATAAATGTAAAAGCTTGTATATTAAAATACTTATACTAGCCCAGGTTACTCAAATATAATCTAGTGTAAACTCATGCCAGTATATTAAAATGTTGTGGTAAATAAGCTTCTGCTTACAAAAAACCTTTCCAGTTTTAAATTGCACTTTAAATAATTTTGCCAGCTCAGCTAAACTGTAGAGACTGCATTGTACAGTTTGTTGGGTTTTTTTGTCTTATGCATTAAATGGATAGGAAAGAGACCTTGTTAAAATTAATGAATTTAAAAGTTTGGATGTAGATTCATTGCTTGGATGAATGACAAAGCACTGTGGAAACTGCCAGAGTGTAAGGAGTAGCTTCTGGATTTGGGAGAGTTCAAGTCTTTGTAGTCAAAGACTGACATCTGAATGCTGTTCCATTCTTTCGTTATTACGAGATAAGAAGGATTCCATAGATGTGGCTAGTGAGAAGGAAGGATGAAATGGAGTACAGTTGTCTTTGATAATTTTCTATCTGTAATCAGGGATTTAGAGCACTTAAAATAATTTGTTTGCCAATTAGAGACCAAAATGGCCTGTAGTAATCTTCCCTGTGTCTCGCAGGGCTGTGCTGTAAGCCCTGATTTCTAGAGTAAGGGTTGCTAGAAGCGATCCTGAAACTTTTTAATTCAGGACTGTTTAATACTTGTTGCTATTAATTGATTTTTGAGGAAGCAGATTTTATTTCTTTATGTTCTTTAAAAGGGACAGCAATGGTGAGTTGATGTGAATTAGAGTATGTATTTTTGTGCTGACATTTTTGCACAGTGTGAACTGAAATACATTGTATACAAATTTTGCTGTAATTATTTTCATGCTGTAGTTGTTCTGTCTTCCTATTTATAATGAGAAGTCTACATTTGATTTGTTGGTGGTATTTGTCACATCAGATAAAATGTCAGTTTCTTCCACACTTATACTTCTTTACTGCAAAAGTAACAGCTAAAGGGTGAAACCACCATCATCTTTTACAGACTTGTTCCCAGTTGCAAGCTAAAGGGTTTAAGATAACATACAATGCCTGTCTGAATCAGTAATGCATTACTGCCTGTTGCACAGCCAAGAAACATCTGACTCTGGCTACTAGCACCTGTTACACGAGCACTTGCTTCCATTAGCAAAGGGATTATAATTGTCTTTTAACCAAAAGACTGAAATTGGTTTAGATGTGTGGTTTGCTTTAAATGTAAACATAATAAAGTGATCTAACACGTGCACTGATACTAGACTCGTATCCATCTGTTGCACCACGTCCTCCTGTTAGGCAGGGTTCTGTCCTATTAGAAACTGTATACTTGACAAACCTGGGGAGAGGCAGTTGAAATGTTTAACTCTTGGGTTATAGCAGATCAGCCATAGTCGCTTCAAGTTCGTGCCTCAAACTTGAGGATTTTTGACGTGCTAAAACTGTAAAACGGTATGTGGACAAATCTTGCAGATAGTTGGCAAGTCCTAGAGTCCTTCATGTCTCTCTAGCCAGCATAACAACATTAATGAAGTATCAAACACTAGTGGCTATATATAGAGAAATATAGTTCAGGAGGAAACTGTTAAGACCCTTCTTTGAATATTGTCCCTTTCTCTGTCCTTCTTACTAAAGCAGCTTTTCTGTGAAGCCATGAGTGTTAGCTTGCTCCAGCTCCAAGCTTCTAGAAAAATGGACCTGCGTACATTAAAGTGGTTTTTGATGCAGTAATTTTTTTGTGCATTCGCTCTGCTGACTGATCTTAACGGGTAAGACCAATTGATACTTGAGTTTATAAGTAAATGCCAACAAAATTGATACATTAGTCTCAACGTGAAATACTGATTCTTCACTGGTAGTGTGGGAAGCTAATTTTACTTGAAAGGTAACTTCTGACTAGGTTAATATTGAATTTCGTAGTTTTAGTGTTAGATTTGTTTAGTGTCATGTGTTGGTGCTATGGTATATACATTGTGCTTTGGGGAGGAGTGTCAAAACACTGCCCTGTGTAAAAGCAGCATTATTTTTTTCTCTTCCTTCTTAAGTAGGTCTTTCTGAATGAGTGCAGTGGAGGGTGTTGCATTTGTGAAGAACCTGTAGATAGCTGCCTGCTGCCTGTACTTCCTCCTATCCCTTGAGTAGCCTGTACTTCAGAGCTCTGCCTTATCCTAGCTAAGGCAAGTTTTGTCAATTTTTATTGGCTTTTCCTAGCTTTACTGCCCTGCAAAGGCCTTCTAAAACCCCGTCTCTAAAGCATATAAGGCAATGATACAGTTTGTTAGAGTCACTAAAACGCTCAAAGTACAGGATTTACACCTGATATGCTAAGGAGATTTGTAGGGTCACTAAAAAGTCCACGTTACAGTGCGAAGCTAACAGTAATGCACCTTTTCTGCCACACGAGGGACTGAGCTGGTTTTTGTGCTCGCTGTTTTTTCAGACTCTGAGAAAGCTTATAATTAGTCATTGCTAATTTCCTGATTCTCTTGCAAATGCAAATTACAACAAAAGCTCGAATCTTTTTTTCCTTGTGTGGAGTCCCTTTTGCCATCCAATAGAGACACCAGTTCTGGCATGACAACTCCAAACAGCATCTTTTCTGCCTTGTGGAGTGTTTGAATAAATTTTCCCTCTTGTTTTCCTCAGTTCAAGTGCCTTCAAAACCTAAAGTAATCTTGTTTGCCAAGGTGTAGTAAAGTTCATCAGTTAGCCTAAGATACAATGTTCACAACAATTACAGGTACTAAAAAACAAGTACCTAATTGGTACCTGGAACATAGATTAATGTTAACACCTTGCAATATTATGCAAGGCTCAAAGTATTGAATCAGTAGTAATATAAATTGTTGTTGTGCATGAGAAGAAAAAACAACTTTTGGATGCTGAGATGAATTTATTTGGAATTTACTACAATTCCATTTCACACTCTTTGCCCTTTCCCCCTTTGGAGATTGCTAGTAGGATCTGAGCGATCACAGTTCTCAACGTGAATATGAGATGTGATTCCAGGAAATACTCTTTGCATTGGCAACATTTTCCCAAGGACTTGTCCCTTAGAAATTCTACCGTTGTATCTGATGGGATGGATGCAGAGTAGTTTTACACAGAAGCCTGGTGAAAACAAGAGGAGGGAAGACATCAGAACTGATGAAGCATTTGTTCTTCTGCACTAGCTCTGTTTCAGAAATAGGAAAGTTTTCTCTCATCCTTTCCACTGAGAAAGCAATAGTGGAAATAATAAAATAGCAAAGACACTATGGTCAAAAAAGTAGAGATAGTGGTTGGAGTTGTTGGCTTGGTGGAGGAGAGGAGATGGGAGGCAGGGAGGAGGTGGGAATTCCTGCTTTAATAAAGAGAAGAGCTTGAAGACATTCTATAGAACTCAATTATTTGCGTTCTAAAATATGAGCAAAAAATTCTGCATGTAAATGGATAGAAGATGCAGTGTTTCAGAACTTGCATCTTGTTTAATTACTTCGCTAGCTGCAATGTAGTACATCCTATATGACCTCAAGACAAAGAATATTAAATGAAAAATAGCTATTTACCTGATCCACTGATTTGGACTCCATCATCAATGGCATTTCCATTGTGGAAGAATTTAATGGGTCCAGAGAGCTGGCCAGAAAAGGGAGCATACACGGTTTGTCCATCAGCACAGATGACATCCACGCCCACATGCTTTCCTTTACCATTTTGTCTGAAAACAAATACACAATTAAAAAAGTCTGTTGTCAGGCCTAACGTTATATAGAGATAGATCAGGTAGCACACTGCAAGATCTGGAAATGGGTTGTTAGTACTGAAACAGTATTGACACAGTTGACTGGCTGAAGAATCTGTAATTTTTTGGTGTACGTGATGTAATGCCATGTAGGGTTCATGAGCTGTTAAGAGTTGCAGTTTTGCAAATTGGAGGAAAAAAAATGCCTTTCTTGCAAGCCTTTAAATAGAACTGTAGAGTTGCAGAAATGTTGGTTGGCAGGTACCTGTGGAGGACATCAAGTCCAACCTTCCACTTGAGTCAAGACTCTTCCCAACACCACGTCAGGTCAGGCACGGCTTAGTCCAAGTCATAAAATCCTCCAAGCACAAAGGTTTTATGAACAATGTAGGCAGCCTGTTCTGGTGCTGCATTACCCCTGTAGTGAAAATGTTTCCTCGTGTCCAACCTAAACCTTCAAAGCTCTAATTCTTAAGTGGCTTAAACAGAGTTCAACTATTTCAGTGGAGGAGCAATAAAACCCCAAATGTTCCAATTATATAGTACCTTGGAGCTCCGTAGTATCCGCAGCCGTACCTATCGCAGCCTCTTATCTCATTTGTAGGATTCCCGGCGCACACTGTTGCCCAGCGTGTGTCTTGTTGTGGGAATGGTGGAACAACTTTGAAATACAGAAACACAGCATGTCGAAGTTAACTTTTAGGTTCTATTGTAAGTGTTGTATGTTTGTAACTACTATGTTTTAATTTTAGTTGGGTAGGAATGTACTGGAATTACATCCCAAGCATGTAGTTGGGCATTTTGTGCACAAGATTTGTCATCCTTTAGGAAATGTAAATAGCACGTACACCTAAGACTGGATTATAATATTTCTAGATTATGGTTATCTCATACAAAGAACATGCTTTAAAGATAAAATTTTTTTAAAAAGTATCATGGTTCCTAGAGTGTAATCTGAGAGATGGGAAAAGACTCAGTTTTATTTCTTATTCTGTGGCCAGGCTGATGGGACTGGACTCCTGAAGTCCTCCTCTCCATTACTACCAACATGGTATTTGTATTTACAAAGAATCATCCCAAAGTGTGCTAAGATGCAGTACTGAAAATATTGCTGGTAGTTAAAACCATAAAAACAGAAGAGAGGTCTGACTCAGTTTATTGCTGAGACTTGATGCTGCTGTGTCATGTAGGGGGACAACAAATACAACTTGTTAAGCTGATACATTCTCCTTCCTGTAACTGTATACAGTCCTGTTTGCTGTATTTATAACATTTTCTTCCCTTTGGATGTTGCTGTCAGGGAGAACCTAAGCCACAGGGGACTATTGCTATGTGCTATTGTTTTCCTTATTTCAAATTAATTAATAACTTAATTTTCATTATACTACTTATTCTGGGTAGAGTTTTGTGGGTTTTTTGGGTTTTTTTTGTTTTTGTTTTTTGTTTTTGTTTGTTTTTTTTTTTTTTTACCAGGCGTAAGTAGCTGAGTAGGATCAGAGTGGTCGCAGTTCTCAACATGGATGTGAGAGATAATGCCAGGAAATACTCTTTGCATTGGCAGCATTCTCCCAAGTTGTTGCCCTCTCTGGATTTGGCCGTGGTACCGGATGGGGTGAATACAGACGAGCTTTACACAGTAACCTGGAAGAGATGGGAGAGGAAGCAAGGTCAGGAAACATCAGCTGCATCTGTTCTTGGGGCGCGCAAGAAACCTTCCGTGCTAGCCTCTTACTGGATACTGTAATGGTGAGGCAGAAATGTAGTCAAGGTACCAACAATACTGAAATCAAAATTACTTGGATTGTTATGGAAAAAAGGGAGTTGGAAAACAGGGACAGGAAAATGTCCTCTGAGCAAAATGGAGGGTATATTTCTGATACTTTATTTTTACTGTTTCCTTTTTTTCTTTTTCATTTGGGGTTGTTGTTTTTCTGCTACCTGTTTTTCAACCTTCTTCCCTCCTCTCCAAAAAAAGCACAGGAAAAGGACTACATCCTGCTGGTGCTGATTTCTGATATTTCTTGGCGACGGTCTAGTGGTGCTTCAATGTAGGAACTAGAGAGGGTGTAAGGTTAATCAACGCTTTGCTTGAATTGAAGAGCCACAGAAACCTTCCTCAAGTAAAGAAACTGCTTGCTTGTGCATGCCTCACAATGTATCTGCTGCGATTACTTACCTGATCCCCTGATTTGGACTCCATCATCAATGGCGTTTCCATTATGAAAGAATCGAATGGGTCCAGAGAGCTGGCCGCTAAAAGGAGCGTACACTGTTGCACCGTCGGCACAGATGACATCCACGCCCACATGCTTTCCTTTACCGCTGTGCCTGAAAACGTAAATATGTAATAAGAGAAGTCTCTTAGGCGTAACATTATGTGTAGATAGAGCAGTTAACACAGTATGATATCCGAAGATTGTCTAACAAAATTTTTTGCATCGGCAATGAAACTGGAAAGAAATTGGTGGCTTTGATCCATGTTTTTTATTGCAAAATGTCTGTATTGCTCTGACCTTCTTTAAAGGGGGGATGAGATTTCAAATTTGAAGCGTATTTTTAATTTTCCCAAGTTCATGTGGTATTTCAAGCTGTTATAGAAAAGTACCCCTGTTCTACACCAAAATACATCTGTGTCGGTCTAAAATAGAATCTTAAGTTTGACATTTTTTCATTTAGAAATTTGAAATTTCTATGCATGCATGATGAGAATACACCTCTTAGAGCACCAGGGGAGAGGAGATGACAGGAAAATGCAGAGAAGGCAGGAGTCATTCTACATATAAAAGCATTTTTCAGGGAAATATAACCTGTTCTGTTATGAGGTGCCTACTTAAAGACAATGATGCTGGCAGACTTTTAGCATGTGTAAATTAATCTGCTTCATTTCCTGTAAGCTCTTGCTGAATGTTAGTTAAGTATCTGGTCTATAAGCAACAAGAACAAATGACACAAATCTTTGAAATGCTCTCCATTTCCTTTACTCTGGCTGCTAATTCATATAATGGTCTTGCTTCTTCCCCCACCCATCAGTTAGCAGCAGTGGTATTACTGCACTTCAGCGAGATTGCCAAGTAACGACCCAAAAATGAGTAACGGGCCTTGCAGACAACAGACTTCTCTCATTCCAAGTGTCGACTCTGGTTAAACTCTACTCTCTCTCCCATGTGAACATTTCATCTGGGAAAGCAACGGCGAACCCTGCTGCTCCAGACTCCCGATGCCCCCTTGCATTACCTGTCAGCACCGAAATGGCCACAGCCGTATCTATCACAGCCCCGGATTTTGTTGATGGGATTCCCGCTGCAGATCTGCGCCCAGTGTCTGTGTTGTTGTTGGGGTGGGTGTGCGTCCAACTGGTTGGCAAAAACTTCACATGCAAAAGAGGAAAATGAGTAAAATTCAATCGTGTTCTTAGTACGGTACAACAGAAAGTGTTACGGTGTAAAATAGGGTGTGTAAAGTGGAAGACGTGAGCTCATGGGAGTTTATAATTTCAGAAGCTATAGGTAAAAGAACATTGTACAACCTGCTATATAGATTTGATACCTTTTTCTTGAGGTCTTATTTTAAGGTACCTACACTAAAACAAAGCTATAGATAATTATTTTTAATATTACTTTGTGAAATAAGTCAAACTACTTTCACTTTCTTCATGAAACCTCTAAATGCTTCAATAAATGACTCTAAATACACACCTAATTCCATATTTTATAGTCATAACTGTGCGCATTACCATAATTCTTCATAAAACTAGATTGAAAAAAACTTAGCATTATGTCTGAGCGAATTTCACTGATTTGTTAGTGTCTGCTAAAAGCAGTCAAGCCCAAGTACAATAAGGCAATCTCAACTCACCAGTGGACACCAAGCTGACCAGAGCGATCAGACTGAGCGCTGACATTTTGTGGCTGTTTCACCGGCGTTCTTTGATCGAATCAAAGACGTTGAGCAGTAGCTGCCTGGGCTATTTATGTGTTTTTGAAAGCCCAAGTCTGTTGTCTTGGCCAATTAGTCTTCAGCAAAGTATTACAGCTCTGGGCAGGTGGTGTTGCCATATTAGGCGCGGAGGATGTCTGCAAACTCTAACAGTTGTTAGAGCTGGTTGGGAAAGACGGATAAAATAATTGGTCTCTTAGCACACAGTAACAGATGGAAACGAACAATCCCACATTTCAGGAAGCTCTGGTTGAACCGTTTCTTAACACCTTTTTTTCCCCCTCCTGAAGCAAGAGCACACTTAGGCCAGAAATGGTAGGAACCAAGAATATGGTTCAGAGCATTGAGGGAAAAGATGAGCAAAGCTCCATGGTGGTTGTAACCAGTTTGTCCTTTGCTGCTCAGTCTGGTACCTCCTCCCCAGGTGTTTGTGCCCATCAGAGCTTTCAAACGGTGACAGAAAACATGTGAAGGTGTAACGTTTGGTGTGCCATGAGTATTCACTTAGGCTAAGAAATACAGATGCATGGAAACATGTCTTTTTTCCTGTTCAGCTGAAATGATCACCTAGCCTGGACTTAAATCCATGAAGTCTTTTCACTGAAACCCTGGCTTTTGACATCTAAATTTTTATCAAAACATCTTCAAGTTCTGAAACAAACAGTTGCAAACCCAAGTTGCATGGCATAACTGACATGGAGATAAAAAATCCTAGGTTTTAAAATTACTCATTTACTACCTGCTTGTTTTCAGCTCTTGTACTATTTAGCAGGCTCCTTAGTGTCAATTTCAATCCTTCAGTTTGATTTTTCTGCATCACTTACAGAAAAGCATTAGATTTTTCGCTACAGATGCGTCTTAGTTAATATGAAATTTAGATGAGCCATGGCACTTTCACATAATCTGATATTCCAAGTTACAGAAACCTCTGGAAGTGCTGCAGGTTTTATTCAGAGAAGAAACGGATGTCTCTGCCTCACTTCTAGTTTGCAAAGAGCATCTGTGCGTTGTGTTTTCTGAAAATCTCCCCAGAACAGGTAGCTGGAGACAAATTTTTCACTTGTGGCTCCAAGATTCTTTTATAGCTCATATTTAACCCTCCATGGGTTTATTACAAGTGGCTTTGCTGATTTTACCCCTGCTACTTTCTCCTCCATCCTGCCAGAAAGAACTGCTGTTTTTCACACTTGTAGCCACCAAACAAATATTTATATAAACGTTATGTCCCCTCAGTGTAGTTTTGGTGGGGCTTTTGGTTCTAATTTGCTCAATATAATGGATTCTAGGCTTCCAAATGACAGAAGGTGCTGGTAAGAGCTCTCAGTGGGTATTCAGGATTTGGGGATGCTGCTTACCCCTGAAGTGAAAGATGGGGTATGTGGGTTTGTGTGACCCTTGCCAGAGACAGCCTTTGTTGCGACAAGGTGGGAGAGCCTGTGTAATATTCTTCCCAGCTTTCCAGGGTTATTCACCTTCGTTTGACACAAGCTCTCCGCAAACCCTCTCAGCTCTCCTTAGCGGAGAGAATCAGCAAGGGAGGTGTGGTATGGGTGGCATCTGTCAATGAAGATTTCATAGCATCAAAGTAGTAAAGTATTTCTGAGCTTGGCTAGCTTGATACTAGCTGCTGTAGGCTTTTTTTCCTACTGGAAACAAAACCATTTAAGACTATTTGGATGGTGCCTGGCCATTCCCAGTTGAGGGGGTCTCTGGTGGGATTTCTGCAATAATGATCTCTCTCAACCAGATTTTCTTTCTGATTTATTCCTGACTGCCACTTTGCACTAGCAGAGTTTTAAGTATCTCATTATAGAAATTTTACGTGGGGCAGACCTGCTTTGAAAAGCGAACAATTTTTATAGTCTTTTGTGAACTCACATGCTCCTGATTTTACCAAGGAAGGAATTGCAGCACCTTAATCCACTCTACAAAGTCTTGTGAAGGAAAGGCTGAGTGTAAAGCCAGCCAAGCTGGTAGGCAGGAGGAGAGTAGTACAACTGTGTTATGGGTGCACAGACACTGAAGAATCTTTTCTCTGAGTCCTATTTTGCAGTCTGGTACTTTGTAAAATGGCTCTAAGCTACCCATTCTTTGCAATTTTTTTTCCCCATCTCATTTGTGTTACAAAGCTGACTCCAAATTGCTTGTAGCTGTGTGCATTTTTTATATTTTCTCCATAAGAGAAACAGCATTGTATCTTGCTCTGTTCTTTCTAAAACACTTCTGGTAAAGTATTCTTAATAAAACAGTTCTCAAGTGTATGATACCACAGTTGAGATTTCTCAGTGCGTTCCCCATCTTTCCTGGGTGAGCTGGAAGGTGCAGACCTCTCACCTTGGGCATGAGGAAACCGAACTGAAGTTGGTGGGATTCCTGTGTTGGGCAATGGAGATGTTAATATAACAGTTGGTAGGTGCAGTTGTGCAAGACACAAATCGGCCGCTTAGCACAGACTAACAGAAGGATATGGAACAACCAGCCGGCGTTGCACGGCCCCTGGGAGCTGCAGTTGCTCCATTTCCTTCTCTGCGGTGGGGAGCAGGCAAGGAGATGGAGAGGAGCCAGCGTGCAGGGCGGCGAGGAGCACGCCGAGAGCAGGTGGGCTGCCTTGGGACATGCGGGCTTCTTTCTCTCGCATGAATGGTGCGAGTTCCCCGTTTTACCCCTTTTATGTCAGTAGTAACTCCCCTGGTTAGTTACTCCTCCCTAGTAAGTCCCTTCGAGGTCTTCTCATGGACTGAGCAAGAGTGCAGTGGGCAAATCGAGTGTTTGGGCTGATATCAACAGGCTGGGAATGAGTTAAGCCTGATGCTGTCCAGGAGAAATCTGTGCTTCACTATGCAGTCTTTCCCAAGATACTGTAACTCTGCTGTGTAAATCATGTCATGTTTCAGGAGGGTTCACTGCCAGGTACCAGGGCTTTTGGATAGATGGTGCCTGCCATGCATATGTCCATAAACCTTGCAAACGTTAGATTAGTCCCTCTTAACATTTTAATTATCTTAACATTATCTCTTAATAAGAAAAGTCAGGTGGTAGAATGATGGAAGAAGGATTTTGAAGGAAAAATGTGAGATGCACCTGAGCAATGGTAGTGGACCCTTTGAGCAGAAACATCAGCAGAAGCCAGGACCAAATGCAAAGCCGGAGCAAATCCAACCCCCCAGCCAAGGTCTGCGGTTTCCCTCCAGCTGTGCTGCCATCCTCCTTTGGTTGCCCACAAGTGAGAGCTGGTTTCTCCATCGTTTCCTTTACACACGTTTCAGCTCAGTAGGATTCAACCAACGTCCACAAACTGATGATTTGCTCCATAAAGTCCTTCCTCTTTGCAACCTCTGTGGGGTTGCAGCCCCAGTGAATTGGATAAATGAGAGCTGCACATCTTATTTCTTGGTAATGTTACAGTGTCATAACTGTAGGTTTGCCAGGCTTGTTTGCAGGCAATCGAGAAGGTAAATCCTCTTCCTAGATGTATCTTACAGAGCAATTGGCTTTGTCCTTCTTGGCTAGCCCGGCGGGTTCAGTGTGGGAACAACTCAGTGCCGAGTGCTCACCTCCCAGCTGATCTGCGTACAATACGTTATTAAAGAACTTTAAAAGCTGTTTCTCTGAAAAATGATTAATACTCTTTGTGCTAATCATTATAAAATGAAACATGTTTTAAAAATTAATTGTAGAATTTACTTGTGCAATTAGCAGCACAGGATTTCATGGTGAAAATCCAGCTGGCACTACATAAATCAAATTGCCCTCGCTACTTATGGAGGCTTCTGATCGCTGACAAGGCTGAGAGAAGAGGAATTTTGCCTCAATGATTAATTAAGCTTTGTGTACACGGCTTATACTGTAGTATCGCTGGAAAATCAGCAGGTTGTGCTAGCTGATCAGCCAAAAGGCATGGCTGGGCATGTCATTTGGTGGATAGCAGGCTGTAGGAGATCCCAGTGTGGTGCCTTTCTTCTTCCGTACGTACGAGCTGGAGTTGTGCTGGTGCACAATCCTGACTGAAGACTCCATCTCGAATTTATTTTGCCTTTGTTAATATACATGCTAAGCCTGAGTGAGGCAGGTTTTAACGAAGAGGCTTGAGAAACACAAAATAAAATCATCTTGCTACCTATGTCCTATCTCACGGAGAGGACAAAGCTCTGGCTGAATCCTCCAAAAGCCCTTTAATGCTTGGGGAAACAGAAGGGTGCAGTGTAGATTTGGGTTGCAGCTTTAGGCAGTTAGTCTGGGACCTTGTGGTACAAACTTATAAAATAAAAGGGATAGCAAGGAAAAGCATCCCTGCAGAACTGCTGCAGAAACAAAGCAATTCTGCATGGCCCGAGTTTGATAACTCTTTCCTGAAAAGCCTGGTTGCCCCTGTTACTTCTCCCAGCACCCTTTCCCATCACCTTGAATACTTCTAGAACTCTCTATTTTACCCAGCCCTTTATTTCCTTCCCAGAGTCAGCTACAAATTGTACTTTCCCTTCCTCTACAGCCTGTTACTGTCTTACTAGACCAAAAAGATAAAGCTGGATTTACTGATACTGTGTGCCCCAACTGCTCTGTGACCTGAAATAGAAAATGTTATTTACTTTTTCTTCCTCGCTGCTGGGTGACAGCCCCAGCTAAAACTGGAGTTTTAGCGTTTGCCCTGTGCCTCTCTCAGGCACCTGCAGGAGCATCCCGCATCCCTGCACCAAAGCAATCACCTCCTTGCGCTGCTGGAAAAACTCAGATTAAATAATAGCTGCCTGAAAAGGTTTGTGAAACCAGTCTGCGGGGACACACCAGGAAAGTGCTGAGCTGTTGCCATTAATGTACAGGTGAAAATATCACTTGTAGAGGAGCAAAGCCAGATGGAGGCTCAGAGCCCTGCTCAGTCAGCAAGGTCAGCTCAGTCTTTCGTTAGGATTTGCATGGAGAAGCGGGGGCTTGGTTGGGACCTTCCCTTTTCAAATGGGAGAAGTTGATAACTGGGTTAAAACCTGGAATTTTAACCAAGTGAAACTTAGGTGGGAGTCCTTCTTATCTGCGGGCAACCAATTTCATGACAAAAATTTTAAAAATTGGTCAAAACTGGAGAACACTAGGGACTTTTGCTGAAATGTTTCTGCTTTCACTATAAGGACAAGGCTTTTTTCCCAGCAAAGTCAAATGTATTGACTCGCCTTCAGTGTCTGCTATCTGCCCTGCAGGTTTGAGCTGTATATCTATATGGACGTGCTGATTTTTCATTCATAGCAAAATTAAAGTGGTTCCTGAGGAAGGTGAATGGGACACAGCAGGTTAAGTATTTTTCACAGATGTAGCAAATATCCTTCTGTAGTTTCTTAGAAGAAATCAATCTGTTGTCAGGACATTCGCAGCTCTCACTGAAGCAGCTTCCCTGCTTATCCGAGGCTGCAGTTGCGTTAGTAAATACGTGAGCCTGCGGCACTTGTAGAGCACTTTAGCCCTTGAGACTCCCAGTAGCAGGTTGGTAGCCATGGCCTGAAAAGCTCTGTCCTGTTAACAAGAGCTTGTTGTCCCAGGAAAGTCTTCAGCTGATTTACTAATGGAAAGAAATGCTTCACTTGGACAAAAATACACCTGGGTGTGCCAAGGCAATCCTGAAGCAGGAGTCTGGGGAAAAGGAATGCATTACTTCATTATTGTTGTTTTATGGTTTTGGCGATGAGTCCCAGGAAAGATTTGGGTTTCAGCTTTATCCAGGTTTTTTCTCCCCAGCTGCATTAAAAAAGCAGAACCCAGCCCACACTCTGTGACAACACCAAAGAAATTCAAAGCAATTTGTAGTGAAGCAGCCCTTTAATAATGTGATTTTCCATATTCAAGCACAAGTGAAATTTCTGGCTTTCTGAAGAAATCTTCATGTTTGGCTGCAAAGAGAGCAGAAAAGTCCAAGAGGAGTGAGCTGCAGCACGGCTCACTGCGGTGCTGCCGAGCATCGAGGATCCATCGCCTCCCAGCCACTCGTCCGTTCCCCACCGCTTCAGCCTTCATCTCCGACTGCAGTGATGTGCAGGATACGATAACAGCTTTAAAGCATGTGTTATACCTTACTCTGAGTGTTTATGTTCACATAACCACCAGCATTTTGTTCAGGGATACTTTTTAGGTGGAACCACTGTTTGAGGCTCAGTGGCTTCCACTTTACTAGAGTGACTACTTATGCCCGAGTAATTTAATGATTACTCAAATGGGGGGCTAAAGGTTTTGCCCCTGACGTGCAGCCTCCCATTTACAGGTTGGGAGTGGGATCTGTTAAGTCACAGTTCTGGATATGGACATGGGACATAATTCCCTGGTAGACCCTTTGCATAGGCAGCATGACGCCAATTTTCTCTCCCTTCTTGACGAGGCCGCTGTACTTGACGGGTTTGATGTAAAACATCTTAATGCAGAATCCTGTTAACAGGGAAGAGAGAACAGGGGGAAAATTGCTCCTATGAAATTATTTTAAAGCCTGGCACAGTCATAGCATTCAGTAGCAAAATACAAATGACAATAAAATGATAAGAGATTCAGCAGCAGGAGGAGTGACAGAAAATGCTGTGATGCTCCTGTAGCATCAAGAAGAGTGAATGGGAAAAGAAAAAAATTAACATGGATGGTGGGGAAGGGGGTTAAGGTGGGTTAAACTGCACAAGCAAGTCAGAGGCTGTTCCCTTAATTATTCAAAATGTGCAAAGGGGCCAGCTTCATCCTTTGACTTTTTAAATACAGGTGAATGCTGCAATACTTCCAATCAATTTTCCTGCATTAGCAGAACCTGGATTTCAAAATTGCAGTTTTCACTTGGAGTCACATGCAAGCACCCTTCAGTTTGGGGTGGATTAATGATTTTTGGCTCAGTTTAAAGCTCTATAAATGAATCGGAGCATTTTGCAATCAGGCTTTGCAAGATGCACGTCTTTCAGCTCTGGTACCTGATCCTGAAAGCTGGACTCCGTTGTCGATGGCATTGCCGTTTCCGTAGGGCTTGGTTTGTCTGTCGATCTTCGCCAGGAAGGGTGCGTACACCACCGAGCCGTCCTCGCACAACACATCCACTCCCCTGTGCTTCCTCCCTCCTCTGAAGAAGAAGAAGAGCAAGGTGGGTTAGCCTGTGGTGCCACCTAGAAACCCTCCTCTTGCCCATTTTTTCATGCTTATTTCTATTTTAAGAAAGTTTCAAGTGCAGCCATCTCCCATTATCCCAGCGTAGGACCTGGGGTTGTTATATCCACCGCAGCCCTGGGCATCGCAACCTCTGATTTCGTTTGTGGGGTGACTTGAGCAGATTCTTGCCCATTTTTCTGCAGCAGCTAGAAAACAAGAAAAGAGAAAAACAGAAGATGAAACCCACAAGCTAGAAAAGGGATTTCCCAGCCCATGTTGTTTACTCAATAGCAAGGTCCCTTTGGATTTTGCTGTACCCATGGATCAGGCTTCAGGGAACTAGAAAGTTGTTTATCTTTTAATGCAAGTTAATTTTAGGGATGCAATGAAACAGAATTTTTTTGGTTTATGCTTTGTCCAGTGATGTTTCAGGGTACCTAAAAGCAGCGACTTCAAAGCAAAAATGCAGAACAAATAGCTCTGGCGGGGACACCATGGAGTGCCCCACTCCGCTCCCATTGCCCCAGGGCAGATGAGCTGTGCTGCGTTCCCATGGCAGGCGTGGGGCTGGAGCTACCCGATGTCTCTGCCTGGAAGGTGCCCTGAACCACCCAGGAGCTTGGGATACTGAACTGTCACTGTGAAAAACAGAGCCCTGAGAGAGCCCTGCCAGGTCCATTCCTAATGTGGCATCCAGTCAAAAATAGAAGCTGTCATCTATCTTTTACTAATTGCGTTTCCTATCTCCCAGTGTTTCTAAATTACTGTTTCAAAGTGGTAGCCAGTAGGCTAACATCCTCATATTTTTTTTATTCCAGACTGCAGCTATCATCACCCAGAGCCAAACCCAAACGCAGGCGGATCCTACGGCCTCAGTGATGTCTGAGAGAGGGAAGACATTGATCAGGGAGAAGGGAGGGAAAGGCAACCCCTGACTTGGTACCTTCTACAAGCCTCTAACAGCCCTGTTTCCCCCCAAACTGCTGGGGTCTCGCATGGGATGTTTTAGCAAGAATGGGGCTGGTCTAGCCAGAAGGAACGAGTTGAGGTTTATTCGTTTCTTGAGCAGGCACCATCCCCGTTGGGCTCTGGGAGTACAGGCAAACAGGGGAAATGATGTGCTGGCACTGAAAGTCTGGTGCTAAAAGAGTGCAGGAAATCTCTAATGCCTTCCTCAAGCAAAACAGCCCTTTGTTCTAGGTAGTCTTCATTTATTTTAATGAATTGTGTATTCTTGGTGAAATCAAAGGTGGTGACATTAAACACAGAAACATCTCTGGGAACACTCTATGCTCGGCTGGCTGATCTTTAAGTAAAAGGCTTTTAAGAAAACATGCATGCTGTTAGTAATTGATATGCCTCAGCTGAATCTTTCTTATTCAATCAACATTATTACTCCAACAAAATTTTGCCACAACTCTTTATCATATCTAAAAAGGGTTTTTCCATGGAGGACTCCATGCAGTGGGAGAGGGCTTATTTTCAACAGCAAAAAATGGCAGAGAATAAATCAGTTCCTAAATCCTTACAGATACATTTCATCAAAGAAGAAAAAAAAAAAAGGAAGAAGAAAGAAAAAGAAGGCAGGTTATGATAAGCAATGTTTGCTAAAATTCAGCTAACTCACCACTGGAGACTGCAATTGCGAGGACGAGGATGATGGCTGTGACTCTGTGCATTTTCACGTGCCTTCAGAGCTCTGCTTTCAAAGTGAAAGGTCTAAAATACTTTGCTTTCTATTTATACACCTCAAGAGAGGCTGTATCCAAATTTTTCCAGCCAATCAGAAAATTTATGTGGCCTCAGCTCTTTTGCTTGCAGATTCAGGCCAACAGCAAGAACTGACAGCAGCCCTCGAGTTGTACCACCAGCCTAGCTAATTGGTAGTGCAGAGGCTCCAACCTATTTAGCAATAGCAGCTACATGGGTTTTTTTGGGTTTGTTTACAATGAAACCATGAACATTAAACCCAAATTTTAAGGACAATTTCTAACTATTCCTGCCTGTTGTGCAATCGTGAAGTTTAGCAAGATAACTTCAGTGGAGAAGGGGAAAAGACTTTAAATAAACTTAAAAAAATATCTGGTCAGATGGATACCTTGCCCTCCCACCATGGCTGTTGCTTCAAGGAAAGAAATTCAGCCAGGTAGATACAGCTCTGTGCCACGCATCACACCCAGCCTCATGCTGGAAAAATTGATTAGGTGACCCATGAAATGAGAGCTTTGCACCCCATTTTTATTAGCTGGCTTCATTAGTGCATCCCAGATATTGCCATGTTGCTGCTGCTGAATCTTCAGCATTCACAGTGGGAAAGACACATGTTTACAATCTTCACTGTGCCTGAACAGAAAATGTTATAAACACTATAATATTGTGGCTGAGCAAAATTACAGGAAATTGAAGACGAAGAGAACATTGGAGCACGCACAAGGCCACCTCGAGTGCTGTTTCTGGGAAGGGAGGGAATGCAATGCCCTGGTTTACAGCCAGGAGCTGAAAGTTGTTTGTCTTCTCGGCTCTTTGGCCGCCCGGTTTGTGCCACCGGGAGCCACTGACCATTTTGTTTCTCTGCCTAATTAAAAATTGAGAGCCCAGGTTAGATATGGCTCCGGGTCAGGGCTCTCAGCCAGGAGGCTGTGCCCTTGCTGTTTCTCTTTCATGGCACTAGATGGGTGAAGACTGGCCTTACATCCCAAAACAGAACCAAGAGCAGTTCTGCTGCACAAAATTCAAACCCTATCTTTGCTGGAGTTGGAAACATCAGCTACCGGTGGATGCCGCTGAACAGAAGTTGTATTTCATGGGAAAAGAAAGTGATCCCATTGGGATGGCTTCAAGATACACGTGCTGCCTTCTCCTTTCCCCTTCTCCCAGCAAAGTGTCATCCAAGTATGTCACTTAGGTCTGTCAAACAGAAACAGTGACAGGGTCATAGCTCGGCTTGCACAGAGCCAACACCTGAGCCCAGCTGACGCCTGGCTGGAGTGGGCTTCTTTGCCTGGTGGAAACCATGTGAGATGCTGCAGCTCCAGACAACCCACTGCAAATCAACAAGAGCAGGAGGAGAGTTGTGCTGGTCCCACTGCACGAGGGGTTTTAAACCTGCTCCTGCCTTCCCGTACCCCGCACTCCCATTTGAATCCCTGCATGATTTTTGTCTCCAGAAGAAACGCTCCTGATTTACTGTTCTCCCGTTCATCAGATGTTATATGTAGAGAGGGGAAAAATCTATTTGACAGTAACACTTTGAAACAGTATGTTTAGACAGAGTATGTAGGGGAAAAAAATGACAGTACCTAGCTCTCTGCGCAATACTTCTTGTGCCCAGGGCTCAGCTAAACCAATCCAGATAAAATTGCATTATCTTAAATTCATTTTGTTAATAACTAATTTTGTTAGAGACCTACTGATCAAGATCAAAGAGGAGAAAAGAATGAACGAAGTAATTGTGTGCATTTCCTCAGAAGCTCAGAAAATGCACTTTTTTTCCTAGTTCTGTTACTAATAAATATCCTGCAGGCTAGATACTTTCTCAGTTTCAAGTTGCACAGAGCTGAACGTACCATGGTGAGATGCAACGGGAAAACCCACCAGCTCCAAGGGCATTCCTCAAACACAACAGTAAGGTCCCTTGGCCATCGGCCCATGCCATCTCTGATAGTTCTCTGACCCACAAGAGAGCAGCCACAACAGCTATCTTCTGCCCATGTCCTAAATTAGTGGTGTCACCAACACACTTGGCCATGCAGACTGTAGAAAATGTGCACCTCCTCTTGTGTCACACTGGGAAATTGGGGATAAGAGCTTTTTGGAAATCTGGATTCCCAGGTTGCATATTGGTTTCGCCAGGGTCTTTTAATAATCTGTTGCCCTGCTGCCCTAGACTGCAAAGGTCTGCAAAGCATGGCTCCCTCCACCCCTCCGTGACATTTTTAGCTTTGATTTTTCTAACCGAGTTGAAAAGGTTTTACAGAGTTAATTTGATGAATTAAACATGGTAAAGACTAAATTATTTGCTGACATTTTATGTTATACCCTGAGATAAAGATCAGGGAGGTAAAGAATAATTAATGTAGATTTTGTGTGAAATGTCCAAGAGCAGCAGATGTTTCGTTCATCTTCTCTGCGCCCACCACGCTACATTTCATGGGGGTTACAGCCTTATTCTGCGTCTGAACAACACTCCGAGGACTGAAGCAATGCACGTAACCTACCAATTTCTTCACATTTTCCCTGTTGCTAGCTGTAGCCAAAGTTTGGCTTTTTTCTTTGCAGAAAACCCGGTTGCAGAAGGATGGCAGCGATTGGCAGTTACTTAATTTTACATTGATGGCAGGTGCGTGAAAAAGTTAAAGCAGGACAAGAGGAGCAAAACTAAGGGCAGAGCCTGGGTGATGCAGGCAATGAAGGGCTCCTTCGTTGGGGAGGAGATGGGGAAACCCTGTGGGAGGTAAGTGAGGGCTTTTCCTCATCTCACATGGTGCTGGGAGCCACTGAGAAACAGAGGTAAAATATGTGTGGGGGAAGTGGCAGTAGCTGCAGAGCTTAGGTAGCAGGTATGTCTCAAGGGGAAAAAAATAAAAAAAAAGCCTAAATGCTGCAGCTTTGTAGGTTTTGCAGGATACCCTGTGGTTTAGGAATACCTACTGTGCTGCCTTTAGGGGTAGCACTGGGTGAGGTGGGTGTCTTGTTTGCAAAGGGGTGAAGAAGTAGCAAAATGGTAAACTACTCAATATGCAATTAAGCACCACAGCACAATCAAATCAAATGTAATTCAAATAAGATTAAATTTAAAAGACAATGACATTAAATCCTAGCTGCAAAACTCATCAAACTCACTCAAAGCAATTTCCAAAATTGTAACCGTGCTGGGATCTAATAAAGTTTTCATTAAAGAAGAAGTGTTTGGCTCAGCCTGTCACTTAGCAATAGGAGGTTTTTATCTCTGTTACAGAAGGGATGCAAATAGCCGTAATAGTCTCCTTTCTGTTTTACCGAGTACCAAGGCAGGATGGAGTTTGTTGGTGATGCTCTAAAGGCTGTGAATTCCCAAGTAACTTATGCTAAAAGCGCTCTTTGCTCCTCTCTCCCACCCCTGCAATTTTGAGCTTTTGGTAACACAGGTACACTGAAGTTCACAGCCTGCTCTGGTTTTTGCTGTGCTGGAATTACGCGACATATAAACCCAACAGACAGGAGCTTTCTCTGTTTTTTTTTTCTGTTCATCAGTTAGTATAACCTGAAACACCTAAATATGCTTAAAAGACCTTCAGATTCAAATAGAGGGAAATCCCTGGTATGGGTAGATTGCAGTAAGAAGAGAGGGCAGTTTGGTTACCTAAATGTCAGGTTTGGGAAACATCCAGGTTTTGCAAGATTCTAGTTTGATTTCTAACGTGAAATTAAGGGAAGTAAGCCCCGAGGCATGGTACTGTAGATGTCTATTAGCAACATTTTTTTTTTATTTTTTTTTTCGTGGTGGCAAATGCCACATGAGCTATTCAAGGAGGTGATGAGCTGTAATCCCATGTGCCAGCACACTTTCTCTCCTGCTGTGCTGGGTTGCGTTGCCTGTGTTTCATAGAGATTGCTGAGTGCGTAAGAAGGGCCTGAATGAGTCTAAAAGCTGTTTATGTGAATAACAACTTATTGCTCCTCTTAATTATGCTTATAAAAAAAAATATTGGAAGAACAGGGCTTTCTAGAGAGCACTCTGGTGTCCAAAAGCAGCTATTTCATCGGTCTCCCCTTCTCTAATAACATCTTGGACCTTTAAAGAAATAGGAACTAGTTTATCACCAAAAATTCTTTTTTTAATTTTTTTTTTCAGAGGGAAAACATTTTTGTTGTTGACATGTAATGGATTCCTGAAATGCAGCATCCAGCTGGTCTAATGGGCACTGAGGGAAAGGATGGTAATGAAACCCAATTTAACTAATGAGTATAATTTAGAGAAAGACTTTATTGCAGAGTTTCGTGGGAAATAGTTTAGAAACATTCAGCCTGTGGAAAAGAAGGGTTTTGTGGTTCCTCAAAAAGCCTTGCTTCAATCTGTAAAAACACATAGTGGTTTTTTATTATTTAATGTGAGCAACTGAGGATGCTGTGTGCAAGCATGAAAACACACTTGTCTCTCTGCTGCTTCCCTGGCTGATGGAGAGCTACCTCTGGGCTGGCCCAGGAGATGCCCCTCCAAACCCCTGCAAGGTGCAATTTGTGACTCTCTGCACCCAGCCTTTAATTTAGGCCACAGTTAGCTTTAAACCCTGCAGTTTACTGTGCAGAGCTGCCTGTTGCCTTCTTGCAGAAGGAAATTTCTTTGGGGTCCTGAGTCCCCGTCAGCAGGGCAGGGTGCAATGGGATGAGCTGCACAGCCCCATGTCCCCATTTCTCCCCGCTGTGGTGCATCAGCCCTGAGATGCTCCTCCTGTCCCAGGGTAATGGTCACTCTCTGTGTATTCTCCATCAGTGGCCTTGTCTCTGCTCTTGTCCTGGTGCTGGGTTTGGGAGTATCTTGGGATGGTTTTTTTTTCTTCCAAAAACACCCCTGTGGAGCAAGAGCTCATCTTGGCATGGCTGAGCTCGTCTTGGCACAGCTGGACTCATCCAGGAGAAGCCTGTGGAAACCTGGTCCCAGCCAGGTCTTGACTTTAGGCATCTGAGCAACAAGGAAGGGCAGCACTCATCCTCCAGAGCATAAATAAAGGTGTTCATGAGATGAACTGGACTGTCCAGGGGATGGTGAGAATGGCTGGGCTGCCACTGCTCTCTGACGGAAAGCAGGTGAACACAGTCCTGCCGAGCAGCCCATCCTTATCTCCCTGGATCTTCCTATCTGGGTATATAGAGATAAAATGTCTGTGTGTCTGTCTGTTTGCTTCCTGCCGAGCAGCCCATCCTTATCTCCCTATCTGTGTATATAGAGATAAAATGTCTGCGTGTCTGTCTGTTTGCCACCTGTACCGCTCCTTCTCTGATTAAGGGAAGCGGAGCACCACTGCTGGGCTTTATGGGGATGCTCATCAGCATCTGCCCACTGGGATGGGGATGAACTGGTGTGTGCAGCCACTGGCTGCTCAGGTGCCCTGCGATCCTTTTTTCTTTCTTTTTCTGTTTTGCATGTGCAATCCCTCCCATGCCCATGTGCTGAGGAAAGGGTGTGTAGTGCAGAATGAGTCCCTTGCCTCCTCTGGGGACATGCTCTGTATCTGACATGAAATGCTGACCTGGTGGCTGCTATTAGCAGAGGTTCATGGGCAGAAATGGAAAAGTTGCTTTGCTTTTCCTTCATTGTGACATCTGTTTGTCCCTGCACCTCCTGCCATCCAGGGTTGTACTCCAGCACCTTCGCTTTCATTTGGAAGAAGGAAGAGAGATGTTTATCTCATCTCAAATAGTTTAATTTAAAATCCCAAAACAGGTCTTGTGGTGCCCAGGATCCCAAATCTCCCCTGTCCAGATACCCAGCCTCCAGGATCAGCCCACAACCAACTTCTCAGTGCTTTGGCATTAGCAGCACAGAGAACTGCAATATACTGGGTATTTAAATATGAAAGCACATAAAGGTGACTATAAAAATAAGTGATAGAGCAGTTGTGGTGATTGTTACTCTTTTGCGTTCAGCAGATTTTCTTTTACGCTTTACGAGGAGCTGTTGTTGGCTTTAAAGAAGCTGCAGAAGGAAAATGCGGGGCAGGAGTTGAGGCTGGTTTTGCTGGTAGGCAGAGGCAGGTACCACCTACCCCCTTACCTGTGGGCTGGCAGAGCCCTGCCCTCACTAAAATAAAGACTCTGTGGGAATGGCCCCTTGGCAGGTCTCTGAACGGAAACCATATAATTACAAACCACTGCCTAGCCTAAAGTACTGCTAAGAGTTTAAGCTATCGTATTTCCACAGCTCATCCAAGGGTATTTTTAGTGTTGGTGGAAAATGTTGCTGACTCTAGGTCAAGTGACCCCTCCTAAAGTCTATGGTCCTGATTCGGGGAGAATTAACCATTTGCTTAAATGTTATGACGAAGCCTCTCTCCCTTCCTCTGCCCAAGCCTTTCCATGGAAGAGCATTGTGCCTGGAGTACAGGCATGGAGAAAGAAGACCAGCTTGCATTAACATTCAAAGTAGAAAAGCCTGCTACTGCTAAAATGTAAATATCTGTCTAAATATCATCTGTCTTACATACTTCCATTGCACATACCTGCTTTTGCCAGCGCGGAGGCAAGCAGTGAAGGAGCTGCTTCCATAGGCAGTACCCTGTCTGAGGCTCTTGGTGGCTCATGAATCCAGCTGTGAGGCAGAGCTGGTGCAAGAGCTTTGATTTCTTTGTTTTTAACACAAGTCTCTTGGTAATGATAGGAAAACATCGTTAAACTGTCACTCAGCCGGCAAAGAAAAAAGCCAGAAGTTGGAAGTTTGTGTGGTATTTGTTATGCTGTTTGTGTGTTTGGTGATTTAGTGCTCCACGGTCATGGCTGATGGTCTCCATCATGCTGCTCTGGTCCCTCACGCTCAGGGCTGTGTGAAAGCCCACCGAAGAAGGTCTGAGCACAGGGTGAGTGGGCTGGACCCACAGGATGGTGAAAGCAGCAGGAAGACCACGTTAGCCAGCATCATGGGTGAAGGGCTGGCTTAGCCTGCCTTTTCATAGGTGTTATGGAGGAGCAAACTTCCATGGGACATCTGAGGAGGGTTGTTGGGTGATGGAGAAGAGCTCTTCTGCATGCAGCCAAGCAGGGGACCGGAGCAGGGGACCGGCTGGAGAGTTTGCTGTTGGCAGCAGAGGTGAGCGATGCTGGCAGATGGGAGGTGGGTGCTGATGGCTTGAGAGCACGTGGGAGATGGCCAGTGTGGGGATGAGCTGTGAAGAGCCTTGAGATGGAGATGAATTGACATGTTTGACACAACAGAGGGGGACCCACAGAAAGAGGAGTGACGTGGTTATGCTGACAAGCCACAAAATGAGCCCAGGCTGCTCTGAGTGAGGAGACATCCTACGTTAGAGCCACAAACACTGAAGCCAGAGGGGACTATTGAAGTCACACAAATTAATTCTAGTTTAAATTAGAAAAATAATCCCATTTAATTTAAACGCTGCCAATGAGTATCCAGCAGCAACTCTTTCTTCTGGGTGACTAACCTCAGAGTTGAGGACATGAGCATGTCCAGGGTCCCCCTTGATGCATTTGAGTCACAGCTGCTTTGTGATAGCTGAAACGCCACTTCCAGCGGTATCAGCCCCCCGCTGCTGAACGCATACTTCAGGTTTGATAACTACACTGCACTGTTAAGAGAGAGTTTGTAAATAACTCCTCCTTGCACCATTAAATCCACAGTTCATTCCCTGCCCTTGTATTTTATCGCTTGGCTTGCTGATAAATCTCCTGTACAGCTACTCTCAGAAAACAGTCCTTCCTGCTTACCCTTTCCTTCTGTTGGTGCATGAGGGTTAATTAAAGCTTCCCTAGGATTTGTTGCTTTAATGCAACGAGGGCTAGGGAAGCTTTTTTTTCCTTTTAAGAAACAATGAAGTGTCTGCAGGTAGTCTGCATGCTCCTGCAGCTCTGATAAGAAACTCCTACTAGTCTGCAAGGTCCTTCTTGGACACACAGCTTGGGTTTAGTTGGTCGTATTGTGAAATGGAGGAGACCTGTGGCTCTGGAAAACCTCATGGACTAATGGTTTGTTGCGGAAAACCCAGAGTGCTTTATCTCAGGCCATGGTTATTGAGCTCAGGAACTGGACGATGCCTCTCAGTTTTGCCTCGTTGCCCCTCAGAAGTAGACCATGTCCCACCAAGAGCTTTGGGGTGAGTCCAGCTCACATGGGGCTGTGGATCCCCAAAAACCTGGTGCGGGAAGGAGGATGCCCTGGGTCTTTTTGGCTGGCTGGTGGGTGCTCCTCGGGCAGCGAGGGGTGCTTGGTCCCTCTCTGGCATTTCTGACCCAGATGTGCCCAGACCAGGAATGTTGGATGAATCTCCCCCTTGTGCTTTTGGATGCTGCTGCAAGTCTGTCCCCTGAATCGCTTCAGATACCTAGGCTAAAAGATGTTTAATTTTAATTATTGCCAGAAGCAAACTTGTCAGCTGCTTGTTCACTCATAGTCGTGGCTGATGGCGAATTTATCATTCCTGGTACCCAGCGCACAATTTGCACCACTGGTCTTCTCTAACTGGGATGACAGCTGCTTTGAGCCATGTTGTGGTTTCATCTGTGCCTTACAGTTGGAAAGACATCTTCAGGAAAAATCAGTTTCTCTTGTACAGGACAAGAAATAATGTATGGAGGGTGTCTAAAGTTTGTCTGAAGGTCTCCTCCGGGCCATGTCCGGCAGAGGGTGCAGTGGCTTTTCATGTCTGCGTGGCTGGTTTGCAGGGAAAGGATGTCTTTATCCCTCACTTTGGTTCATTTTGCTGTCTGAAAACTGAAATTATTTAAAGCACGTATCAAAAAACAATCTCTACTTAATTTTAGAGTTAAGTATTATAGTTCATTCGGAAATCACTCTTTGATACCCAACTGTGTGAAATGTTTGTCAATAAGCAACGGACAGGAGGTTTATAAGTGTCTTTTTATATTTAATTTTATTTGCTTTTATGAAGCCTTTACATACCAAATTGTGTTGGGGTCATTAAAATTTTGTAATGCTTTTTGGGGTGTGCTGTTCTCAGTGTTTGCAGCAAGGGCACGATATTGCTTTCCTCACGGTACAAGTTCAGTATCACAGATGCCACAGGAGAGCATTACCCAGTGAATCATTTGAATCTTTAGACTCTCACTTTCAAAATGTGCATACTGTGCAAAATGAGCTCTCCTTTCAATCAAGTACAAAACCTCTTCCACTGCTCAATGGGTGCTTCTTCCAGTGTCTGTATAGACTGACATGAGCTTTTTCCCCTGGAATAACAAGCTTTAAAAACTGCCCACATAATACGCACTGTTGGGCAGGAGGAACTTGATACCACAATTATGAAGCCCTCCTTTGTAGGACGGGGTTCAAAAGTCTCTTGGTTATGATCCTTATATCAACCAGTCGTGAATAATTTCTCTGCTACCAAGGGTCAGCCAAACAGCGCTGGAGAATTGTCAGGGATCAAGAAGTTGCTTTGGCCAGCAAAGTCTGTTTTAAGCCACTTTTTTTAAAAACAAAACAAAACAAAAAACCCCTAAACACTGGTCCTGCAAAAAGCCAGCAGGCATTTTGCCCCTGCTTGGGCAGGAGCAGCGTCGGTATGAGTTGGGCAGCCTCGCTCCATGCTTGCCCGGGCACACTGCTGCCTTTGTACACCGGCGCCCGGTGAGAAGTGGCAGAGGGTAATTTCACTAGATTACAGACCAGGGCCTGATGCTGAAGGCCGAGTTGATCAAGGCCTTGTTATTCTCATAGCAATGAGCTTTTGCGCCAAGTTCACCCACTGGCGAGCAGTGCGACACGAGTGCCAAGTCTCCAGAAGGTTCCCAACCCCTTTGCAGGGGTATGGGGATTTATTTATTTTATAGTGCCAGTTATGATTGACAGGAATTGGCATGGGGATAATGAGGGCTGCTGCAAAAATAGTCCGAGGGTTTGTAAAATCTACTCTTTGCAAACATCCAACGTGTGAACTGTACATCTCAAATGGGATCAGGCTTTTGTGGTCTCTTTAAGACCTGGAACATTGCAACTCAGTGCAGCCTAATTGGATTCAGCCTCCTAATTCAAGTCTATATTTTCTTCATAACGAGCTACAGATCTTACAAAGATTATTGACGGGATATCGGTGAGTGCGTTGTGAGCAACATGCCAAATTTATTCCTCTTGTAAAGGACGAGAGAGCCAAGACCTCAGCAGTGCTGTGTGCTGGCTCCCCCCAGGCAGAGCACCCCACATCGCCTCGACCCCTCTAACAGCCGTCTGCATTAACCTAATGAGGGCCAAAAAGTGATCTGATTCCCGCAGGAACTGCACGGAGCAATTCAGCTCTCACATTTAGACCTGCTGCTCCCACTGACATCTTGGGGACATCAGCTCAGGCCTGGGTACAGCCTGGGACCACATGCTCTCCTGCTCATGGCTGTTTGACTTATCTATTTCTTTTGAGCTGCCTCTAGACATCACTAAAGGGCTTGCTAATGTGTTTGAAAAGCCTATTATTTCTCTAAAAGGAGAAAATCCCCTCATTTAAATGTGACACTTCTTTGTGTTTACATGTGCCAACATGATCCTTGTGGTTACACCAGGACTTGGACAACTTCCACTGAACCTGCTCAGATGCGTTGGGTTCAGAGGATCTGGCTGCAAGCAAGAGGCACAAATTCAACAACTCCTTGACACTGTTCTCCTGGTAGAAAGAGAAAATGTCATTTCTGCTTCCTCCTTTCCTTCCCAATGAATGGGCTGGGAAATCAGGTGAACTTCCCACATCTCTGAAAGAGGAAACCAGCCAGATGCTGGTCAGTATTGCTGCTTCCCCGTTACTTGTGCTGTGTAGGCAATAGGAAGAGGCAGTATTTTAATTTCTGATGGTCATGGCTCTGTGGAAGGGCCATGAGCCCCCCATTTGCTGTTGAGGATGCCCTAGAATGCAGCAGCAAAGCAGCACATGATCTCTGTAGGAGGATGGCGTCGGGGCAGGTTGGGATGAATTGATGTGGAGGGCAAGACGAGATCTTTTCACCCATTTCTCAAATTAAATACTTGGTTTCCTTCTTCCTTGCCTCCCATGGCCCCTTGGTTCAGAGTGGAGCCGTGGTGGGAGGGGGCCTCAGCAACTTTGTTTCAGCAAATGACCACGAGATGCTCTGCATTATTTGAGCTCCCACAGTATTTCCAATGGAAGAAGGAACAAAAAAAAGTGTGGAGACCCCTGAGAAACCTTCCTGTGAGATTTCTTACGCTCTTGAGTAAACTCAAAATGTTATTCAGATGTGGAAGGGAAGAGGAGGGGAGTTGCTAGGGCTCTTCTGCAATGAACTGGAGGTGTGAGCTTGCCCCAGACAAAAGGCTGCCCACTGCTCAGCTCTGATGATAAACAGTCCTGAATAACCTTCAGCCAGCTCTTGCTAATTAATATGTGATGAATTAGTACTTGTAGGTTGGAGTCCATAGTGGGTGTTTCCCTAATGACCAACCAAGCCGAAGCTGTGGCGCGCAAGCGTGCCAACTGAGCTGCATCCTGTGCTCTCCATCCTTTCAGGGAAGGAAGCCTTGCTCTACCGGCTCGCCGTGCTTCCTAGCAAAAAGTTCAAATCCTAACCTAACTGTATGTATTTTCTTCAAAAATGATGAAGCAATATTTTCCTACTGAAATGTTATTCCACCCCTCCTTGCAAGCAAGCCTTCGTTTTCGTTCTCTTTGAAAAATGTACATCTCGTTTCAGCTCTGTCCTGGTCTCAATCTTTTGCATTTGCAGTTAATTTCCTACTTCAAAGAAAAACACAAAAGTCTTTGATTTACTCGATTGGCTAAATTCAATATCTTTCCCAGAAACAGTGGCTCAGTGTTTCCTAACAATAAGTTCAAATGTTTGAATGATATAATTTCCTCACTTTTGACACTCATCAAAAATCAGCATCTTGCGTCCAGTTTGGTCTCCTTCATATCCCCGTGGCAAGCTTAGCATAAATTTTATCCACTTTAAACAATACTTGTGTTTGCCACACAGTGTCCTAAAGCTGCAAGGTCTGATTCGTGATACGAATAACATGCACAGTTGGACACCTACATTAAGTATGTATGATGAGATCACTTCCAGTAAAATCTTGAAATGCAGTAATGTGAAAAACATCTGGTTGTTGTGCATTTGATTTAAAGTTGGAAGTCTTGGACAAAGGGACTATACATTTATTGAGTTCTGTGCTTTATGGAGGTTTCCGTGCAATTTACTCATTAGACTTCAAAAGCAGGAAATTATACCACCTCTTGATTGAAATTAGCTTATTGGACATCAAAAGTAGGAAAATATATGATGTCTGGGTGGAAATTAATTATTGCATTGGGTTGTTTTTTTAAAAAAGTCTGAATTTAACCTAGTAATTCCCTCCTACGAACCCACCACTGACGCAATATGTGTGTGTGTGTTTATGCACGCGTGCCAAAAATGAAACGGGGGAAAAAGATTTGGATGTTGGGAGTTGGCCACCCCAAGCCCCGCTGATTCCTTAGCTGGAGATGCTGGTGCATGTACAAGGGGTAAGGCCAGAAGAGGGGATCCAGGGGCTCCCACGGCACAATCCTGTGGCCTCTGCCAAATGTTTAAAGCCGTGTGGGGTGGCTACATGATGTCTTTTTCCCAGAGTAAGGATGAAGCAGCATCTCTTCCATCACCTCTCACCTGGGTTAGCCCTTGCTGTCACCTTTGTGCCCTCGGCAGAGCCCAACGCGGACCGGCGTGGGGCTCGGTTGCAGCCTGCTGCTCTGGGCAGTCGTGCAGGAATGATTTGGTGTCTGCATCTCCCCAGCAAAAATGCACAGTGTGTTTGAGGCGTATCAGTAGCGAGCTGTGGTAACCATGGAAATCCAGCTGTTTAGCAAATTGTAGAGAGAAAAATTTGACAGAGATGGCCAAGGGGATGAATTAGAGCTGCCCCTTGGCAAGCACAACATAGGAACTAGTGGGTTTTTTCTTCTTTTTTTCTAAAAAAAATAAAAAAAAAAATAAAAAAATCATGTACACATGTGAAATTTCTAATTTTTCATTCATTGCTGACTGTCTGCTCTGAGATGTGGAAAATATTTGCAGGGGCGTTGCAACGTCTCCCACGTTTCATTTGCGGTCCTGCCTCGCCTTGCCGAGATGTCCTCTCCTTGCACCGTGGGTGCTGCCGTGGCAGGGTATCCCTCTGCCTGCTCTGTCTCATAGAAATGTGCTCTTGGCATCCCCAAATTCACATACTCTGAGGGGAGATCACCAAATATGGGGAAAAAGTTAATGAAAATGCTGCCAAGGGCCAAACCAGCATGCAGAGGGGCTGAGGGTGTCTGACCCTGTTGTTTGCCCATCACAGCTGGGACCTCTCTTTCTGTAGATAAATCTTTATATTTGATCTCTCTGTTGGTCTCCCGTTGTGCTCAGTTCCTCACAAACATTAAATTATGGTGTTCTGATCATTTTTCAAATGTGGGAGCTGTGATGACAGATTAACTCTAGACCAGAAAAATCTAAGAAATGTGGATTATGAGAGATACTGATGTTTCTGAAATCGTTTTGCACTATATTTTCTCTGATGCTGTTTAAAGGTGCGTTTGTTTCTGTATTTTATTTGTTGTTGCTCAGGATTTTTCTGCATTAATCCTTAGTTTCTTATAAATTGCTAGAGAGAGAGAGAGAATATTATGATTTTAGTTCCTATAACCTCTGCTGTAGAGAAACACGGATGGCAAAGCGATACCTCTCTGCAGCAGTCACAGTATTGTCCTCAGAAATATGGGCAGCCAACCAAGCACAATTTAAGCACTTTATTCAGAAGAACGGTTATTTTGATCTTCCCTCAGATTGTTTTTTTGGGATGCAGATAAACAAATCCCTTGGTTTGGGTGTAGTGGGCATAAATAGGACCAGCTTCCACCCGATGTGTAGTTCCCCACCAGAAATAAAGATGTAAACCTCAGAATTTTTTGTAAACCTCTTTCTGACCAGTCATTTTTAACTCAGTCTGTTCTGGCTTTTTATCTTTTGGGTCCAGCAGTGTTTCAAACACGGCTGTGGTTCGACCTGCTGCATCCCTGTGCATGGGCTGGGGAAATGGCTGAGAAAACCTGTCCTCTGGATGGACAGACAGTTACAAATGACCAGTTACTGGAAAATATTCTTCTAATGAAGCCGTCTGTGTACAGTCTGACTCATCTACAAGCAGACTCAGAAGACAAGTCACCTCTCATGTTTAAAAAACCTGGGTTAGCCCCATGTATAAATATTCTTTTCAAGTAGCCCCATTACTACATACATCAGGCATGTTCTGCTGAGCCCGCTGTGGGTCAGTTCCCATGAAAGCACAACCAAGATAATCCCGGCTACTACAGAACATCTGCTCTACGTTTTCACATGATTTATGGTAACACATTGCAAACATATATGCATATGTGTGTACATATATATATATATATGAAAGAATAATACATTAGCACTGATCAAAAATCCTGGTTATTACATTTGTTAGCATTAGAGTATTTCTTACATCTCGCAAACCATTTTGGGTCCAAATTCCTACGTGGCATACTTGCATAATAAAATAAGAAGAAAATAGCAGCTCCACTGATCTTCTTCAAAACCGACTGCACTTTATTTTTCTGTATGAAAAGATCATGGAGGGATTTATATGCAATATTTCTTTATTCCTACAGTTACCCAAGGCTAAGGTACTTAGCAGGAGTACAGATCAGCTTTGGAATATATGGAATCATTTATCTTTCTGTAATACCAATGAAGGTCTCTAATTATTTAAGAGCTTACAGGGTTTACAACATTAGCTCAAATTCCTTACGTTAGGATCTTCATTTGCTTTTTATTCAGAAAAACGTGATAGCCTTTGGAAGAAAGGGAAATCTTTTTTCTAGATAAAGAGGAATCTGAGCTATGACTTAAAAGGAAATTTTCTTGATGAGTGTCTTACAGACTAGATTTCACAATATCTATGCTTCTCAGTTTGCTTCTCCTCACTCTACCTTTCTTTTTCCTTTAAATGGGAAGGACTTTTTCTTCTTCCTTTTCTGCTTTTTACAGTCTAAGCAGAACATGAGGCAATAACACCAGGGACTGATGTTAGTGCCAGACTTTTCCCAGTGGGCAGACAGAATGGGAAAGTCAAATTTTAACTGTAAAAAATGAAAAATCCTCAGCGAAGATGCCCAAGGGTCTAAGGCAGCGCTTGGACCGGGTACTCATCAGTGCGTATGGGTTGGCGAGGCATCTCCATTTCATGGTGCTGCCGGTTCATTCGTGTTGTATCACACTGGGATTTATAGCCCATCGTGGATAGCACAAGCTTGGCCTCTGCTTGCAGGTGACAATTTGATGTAATAGGTTAATTCCAGATATTGCATGGCAATAAGTAGTTGTGATACTTTCCCCTCTTTCTCCTCTCACCGTTCGTGCCAACCACGATGATTTCATCCTCCCACACGTAATACCCAGAGCCGCAGGCTCGGGTCCCCTCCACGCCTCCGCCGGCGGCTGGGAATGAGAAGCAGCCCTTGATAGCAGCAAGGAGTTTACTGTAGGTACCGGGATGTGGATGAATCATGGCCTGCAATTATGTCAGACTCCGCAATATGTTTCTCATTTGCTGAACTAAGGCTTTTATGAGACAATAGTGCAGTGTGTGCTATGTAAAAGGCAAGAGAGCTGGGGGATAGTGGGGAAGCCACAGCAACAAGAAATAAATAGCCCATGGTAGGTATGGACCCTGCTTCCTGTTCTAATTTTTAGTTTAAATTCAGTCACTTAAATGGCATTGGGCTTATCCTCCTAGTAAAAGCAGTATTGCCCCTTTCTTCCTTTAGGCTACTTAGAGCCTTTCAATGTTTAGGGAAAAAAAATTATTCTTATTTAATTAATCATTCTTTAAAAATAATAATTGGCAATTATGTAATGGAGTTGTTAATGAATCCATTAATCAGAATATATGGGCACATCAGGCTCTTGCTGCTATGACCGAGGAATCCGAAACATTGACTTGGTGGAGGTTTTTAGCCCTGTTTTCAGCCTTGGGCATGTGCTGAGGTGTGATGCAAACCGGGGGGGGGCCATGGCCAGGACCTCCCCCAGGGCTGTCACTCCTGGTGATGAGCGGTCCCCCCTTGCAGGCTGTCCCCAGGCCACGGAGCCATCGCAGGACTCCACCCACACGGGTCCTCTGTTATAAACATCTCATGTAAATCCTGAAGTGCTCATAATGCCATTTTTTTGCACTGACAATTTTGGTTAAGAACAGTATAAAGTTACTGGAAAATGAATAACCACTGTTAAATGCGTCAAAGCAAAACATTTGCAAAAAGCTCCACTCCCTGGTTTCACCGATCTCACTTTTCACTCTGGTTTTCTGCCCTTCCAGCCCACCTCGCTCCCCAAACTGGAGCCAGTGCCTGGAAGGTGCTGCATTTTCTGGACCAACTGTATCACTTACTGGAAAAGAATTGCATGGTTTTGTCCTTCGTGGGGAGGAATAAGGTTACGTTTGTGTTTTCCACCATACTTGTCTGCACCTCAGAAGAAATCTGAGTTGCGGTCAGGCTCTGAGATATTTGCTTTCTATCACTGAGACAAGCTGTGGGAAGAAGAGGAGGAGGAGGCAGCCCGAGGGAGCGACTGGGAGGCGTTTGGTGGCAGGTCTGGGTGGGTGAAGGCTTGGGGATGTGCAGGGCTCAAGGGAATGGAGAAGTGCTGTCATATTAGCACAGGAAGATCCCAATATTGCAGGTTTGTGGGGTTTTGGTGAGATTTTTTTTATGTCCGTTTGCTTTAAGGAGCAATTTCCATGAGAGGCATCCCCCCCAGGGCATTGGGGAAGGGAACGGGTCAGGGCTGGGGCCTGTGGGATGGAGAAACAAACCCACCTTCCGGGTGGGGAGAGGAGGAAGAGGGCTTTGGAAGATAGATTTCTCCAAATTTCCTTGGGGAAAACATGAAGCACCCTACTTCTGATTGTCCAGCGAACGTGTGTTAACATGTGCTGGGAAGGAGGGACAGGTCTTGTTTTGGAGAGATCTAGCGGTTCATCCGTTCCGAGGGTCAAGGATGTGACAGTAGTGGAGAATAAATCATCGCTGGGAACCGTCTGAGAGGCAATGAGCTGAGTCAGCACTTGTGGGCTCACTGGCGGAAAGAGCTGTATCTCCTAGTGGTTTTATCTGGGGAAATTTGGAGGACTGGTTCTCACGCAATGCTCCCCTGGGCTGGCTGTGGTGGGCTCACAGGGATGACCTGAATCTGGGAAGGATTCAGCCTCCAACTGCTTTTCAAATGGGTGTGATGCAAGCAATCCTCTGCCAAACTGGTGGCTTTGACTTAAAATGAGGCACTAATGTCTTTGAGGAGATATCTGTATGTTCTTTTACAGCACACATTTGTGTTGTTTTTCAACCAAACCTCCTCGTTTGGGATTTTTGCTGAATTGCTCTATTTTCTGCTTCACCTAGTTACAGTACATTGCTGTGGAAGTGATGTTGATGCTGAAGCTGGTTTCACCCCAGGCAGAACATCTCAACCCACACCAGCTCTGCAGCATAAAGAGGTGAGCAAGGTCTGATTTTCTGGTTTAGCTAACAAATACCTGGTGCTTGTTCGGAGGCATTTGCTAACCTCCCTCAGTGCTTTGGGTACCCAGATCAGGCACCTCGTACCCGCTCACTGAGGGTCCTGCTGAGCAGGGATGAGAGGCTCCAACCCAGGCTGTGGGCTGGATCCTGCACAGGTCAGCGTTGAATCCATAAACAAGGAATAAAGCTCCAGGAGTCAAACCTTTCATCCTGTCAACCTGGGAGACATTTGCCCAGATGACTTACATTAATTTTAATGGAAACTGTGTGCGGAAACCACAAGCTTAAATCAAGAAGATTATGTCAAAAGAGCAGACTTTACATTCATAAATCCAAATGACAGACTCCAAGTGGGTTTTTCTGCTCACTGCAAAGAACCTATTGCTATTTTCAGCTTCTTAAAGCTGACACAATGCCCAGCCTTCATGGGGATCAAGTTTTGAAATGGTTTTCGTAACTCAAAGAATAAAGGAAGAAATCTCCCCAAGTAGGGTCATGTTAATAAGCAGCTACATTAAAAGAGCAGTTCTGAGAGACTTCAGCACAAGTTTTGGCTTGGCATCTCACTGCAGCCTCTGTGCCAAAGCGGGACGAGCTGCTGAGTATCATTTCCTTGCGGTGGTGTGGTTGGGAGCATGGCAAAGGATGTTGCATCAGTCCATCCCGCCTGCCCATCCCAGCAAGGAGATGGGCATTTTCCATGGAAGAAACAGCCTTTCCTGGCCAGCTGTACTTTTTTAATTCTATCCGTTAACTGAGATGCAAGGAGGGGAAAATACAAATGTCAAGAATCCCCACAATGGATAGTATTGTTTTTTCTGAGGATACTTTTAGTTTGGAAAAGTACCTCCTGAGCTTGTGAGGAGCTGGGGGTATAAGACAAACCCAACATAGCAATCACAGACCGATCAAAATGCCCTTGAAGAAGGGTGTGAAATTTCATGTATTGCAACAGGTTGAGAAAACCATGACATGTCTTTGGGCAAGCAGAAAGGAAAGGACCTGGCTTCCAGGCTTGGAGCCAAAAATCCCATTGCATCCTGTGCTTGAGAGAGCCCCTTGACGTGCAGCTCCTGGCCTTCTCCATTAGCAAGACAGGAACATCACCACATGGCTCTCCTTGCTTAGGAGACAGAAATTGCCGGATGATTTCCCTCTCTTCTATCCTGAACTTCTCCCAGAAAGCCCTCCTACCTGCTTGTTTTTTCCAAAGCCATCCTGACCTCAGTGTCTGCCCAAGTTCATACCTGGCTCCCTGGGGCTGGCAATGCCAACACAGAAAAAGCGCTGTCTAATGCCACCAAGCTTTTGGAGGACTTCACAGCCTGGAGTTTGTCAAACCCCACCAGCTGCATCCAGGTCTGGCACTTGTTTCTTCTTTGCAGATCCTAAAATGCCTCTGGGATGTGGCGCCTTGTGTCTGGTTTTCTGGTGGCGGGGCTGGGGGAGCTGAGAGCAGCTCTCAATAGCAGTTGGGCCAGGGAGCATCTTGTGATAGCTGTCAGATAGCAGCCCTGCTCCTGGGGAAGGAAGAAGAAACCCTCCCTGCAAAACCTGCTTTTAGAGCTCTCTTGGAGGGGGAGGAAGAGAAAGGTTTTCTGCCAGGAAACAGTAGCCATCGCTAACGAACAGGGAGCAACTTGTCATTAGGCTCTTGTCAATGACTGACATGTTTGTGGCTCTGGACATCTGGAAGGGATTTAGCAGAAAGGTCTGGTTCTTGTGACACCGCTAATCTCCCTGGCTGATGGATTCAAAGGGAATGAGGTAGAAGGAGAAAAGAAAACTGAAGATCCAAGGGCTGATTCTTGCCACATGTGAAATAAATAGAGGACCTGCTCAGGAAAGAGGGTAAACACCCCAGCTGGGCAGTGTCAACTGCTTTCTCTTGCTTTTCCCTTTTCCTGTTATTTATCAGAGGTGACTACAATGCACTGAAAGCAAAACACGCTCATCCCCACAGGGTCCGGGTTTCTGCAGGGTAGTGGGAGGCTCAGGGACTCTCCCCTATGCCGAGTCCCTGGCCACCTTCCCCTCTTGGACTGAGCGTTTGGGGCTCAACAATGCTCGTCCTGGGGAGGTGGCGAACAGAGCTTTAACTAAACCCCAAACCACCACAAACTCTCATCCAGATTTTGTGAGTACACTTGAGGCTCAGCCTGTGACCCTGCCTTTGGCCCAGCAACCTTGTGCATCTGCTCAACAGCACGACCCACGCAGACCCCATCACTGACCTGAGACAAACGTGGGTGCCCTCCTGCTGCCACAGATGTGGGGAGAGACTTGGAAAGCTAGAGGTTTTAACTGTTGGTTTCATTTTGGTGTGACCTAAAAACCAAGACTTCTGGAAAAAAACTGTGCAGAGAAAGAGAGATTTTCCAAAGCTAAATCTGGTGGTTGGGGCTCACCTGGGCTGTGGGAAGCCCTTGGCTGCAGGTAAATGGGCTGCCCCGGGTTAGTCATGCTCAGAAATTACTCAATCTTACATAAAATTGTAGAGCCAAAGGCTGGGTCAAAGCAATGACCTGACTTTGCAACCTCCTTGATTACCTGGCTGTCAGGTTCTCCTGGGAGTGACCCCAAATTTCATCTTGTCCGAGGTTTTGGAAACCTTCCAGCTGAAAACGCAACACACAACGTTTTGGTTGTGCTCCTTCCCTTGGTTCAGTCCCACTTGAGAGAATCTTATCCCTAGACATGGTGCTGCCATACGTTGTGTACTGATGAGCAACATATTTTGTTTCACTTAATATTACACAATATTTGGAATTTTGTCATATGCATGGCACATCTCTCTTTATGTAAGGAGAAAACTGAAGGAATATAGCTGGTCTCTGTGTTTAATGTGCAGTCCTAAAATATGCCGTTGGCTGTCTCATGTTTTTGAGATGGTCTTTTTTTAGTACCATCTGGGCTAAAATAATAAGGGTCTGTCCGGGAGCCATCAGCCAGTCTATTAGCTCAGACCTCGGTAGGATTCAGATACAATTCCTAATTTGGACAAGTCCTGATCCAAACAGTCCCTGGAGGAAAATGGCCAGGGAAGTCCCTGGTTCTTCAGTTTAGGGTATAAATCACCAAAGGCCAGTGAAAGGCTAATGAGCAAACCAAAGACACTTCAACCACCTAAAAAAGTATTCTCAGCAGTAATCAGCTCCAAGGATATCTGATGACCTTTAAAAAAACTTTTTTTATTATTCTTTTTTTTCACTTTTGAGAAGGGTTTTTTTTTAAAGGAGCTTTCAGGGAATTTGACAATTGGATTTTGACAAGTTCTGAAAACTCAGAGCAACAGGTGCCCGCTGTTGGTGCTGGAAATTTAATGCTGCCCCCTGGCAGCCCTGTTGTGCTCTGGAGCAAGTCTTTGTGCGTGTTCGTGGGTGCGTATTTGCACATGGGTCTGTATCTAGGGTCCCTAAAACCCTGCGGTTTGCTCTCAGCGAGCTCCAGGTGGGGGGAAGCACGGTCCATCTCCTACCTACCTGATCTGCTCCCTAGAAAAAAAGTACAGTTTAGGATTAAACAACCATGACATCATCCTGGGAGTTTCACATTGCTGCGAGGATTAGGACCATATGACTGGAAAGTCTATATGATAAATATTTGTTCCTGCTCACGGACGAAACACCTCTCCCGCGGCAGCTGGAGCAAGGGAGCATCGCCTTCCCACTTCTCCCGGCTTCGCAGGCACACTGGACTCCTGCCGTAAATTAGCCCATCCCTCTGCTATAATAAAAGAAGAAAGTAAATGTGTCTGCTTGCCAGCTTCAGAGTCGGAGAGTGATGAGTGTGGACGGTGCCAAACCATTGTGAAAAGCAGACTAAGAAGAATTAAAAACTAATAATGAAGAAATTAGTCTGTCTTGATTGTGCGACAACTGCCAGACTAATCCTACTGGAATTCTCCCAGGCCAGAGCATCACTTCTTCAATTTCTCAGCAGCTGGCAACTCTGCTTTTTAAAAGTAGTGGTGGAAACAACTTTGGTTTTAAGAAGCTCTTTATCTGTAGTGAAGTTTTGCTTCATTTGAATTCCAGCTTTCCAGGCACTTGGGTTTATGCTAATACAAAGCCCTATTGTATGGCACTAAAGGAATCACTTCTCTGATTCTTCCCATAAATGCCCAAAGATGAGTTTCTCTTTACCTTGCCTGAGTGAGAAGGACCACTGAAATCAAGAGGTCAGTTTGCCTAAACAAGAGGAGCTGGATTTGGCCCAAGATATCTTGCTTTACAATGTGCTATGTCTCCTATAAAAATCCATGTCTCCAGTTTCTCTCTGCTTTGGATATGCCAAAGTTCTGGTGCATGTTCAGACATCCTCCATGAGACCTATTCCCACACCTGCATCTCTTGTAAAAAGCAATAAACCTACGTGCATGTGAACCTCAGAAATGTGCAATATGCTTCGCTGGATAAAACAGCGCCTGCCTGTTTCAAATGCCTGACTGAAACTTGTACAAAACGCTGCTCCTTATATTTTATGGAAAATAAGCTACGTGGACCTGGCTAGTTGTAGAAGGGGTTTATCCAGGAACATATGTCTGTACATTGAACTTGCATAATGAAGGCAATTATTTTCCATTCAGTCCTCCTAACACATATTGCAACATTCGTTCTCAGCAGCGGTGAGGAAATGGATCCAAACTGTTCCAACTCTGCCTGGCCCTTTATCAAGGAGCCTTTACAAGTGCTGTAGACTATATTACTAAATCATTCCCACTTAGAAACAATTGCTAGCCATGTCGTGTTATTTACTCAGTTGTAACTACAAAACCACTGCAACTAAATTAAGCCATATGTCCTCTATAATTCCTCGCAGTGATGATGAACTCGCCATACCTAATCGAGGTACGTGTGCGTACGGTTTTTGTGTTTGTACGTGCGCATACATGCAGATAGAAACGCTCCAGAATCACCGGCTCGGGTGAAGCTCTTCTTGGCATGCAGCCCCCCAGGGCAGACAGTGGTTAATGGGATGTCTCCGTCTGAGTTTGCTAGCCACGAGGAAACAGAAGGAAAAGGTAAAATCCAGGCATGAAGGAACTGATGAGGTGTATCATCACCTTCAGTGCGCAGTCTCAAAGCTGCAGGAAAGCCTGAGAAAGTCTTTTGCTGCTGCCGCCGCCGGTGTGATACCAGGCAGGAGAGGATGTTGAGTGGGGCCGTTTTGCTCTCGTACCTACCGCGGTCCAGCCCTGTGTGGATCGGTGTGGAGGTGGCCAGTGCCGGAGAGCTGGGGCTGGCAAAGCCTGGGCACGAGTCCCTGCTCCTGCTGGCACCATTCACTGTCTGGGGAATCCCTGCTCCTGCCCATCCTGCCCGCTGCCTCCAGAAATGGTCTTACTGCTGGGGAGCCAGTTCAGCCCACGGATCCAGCAGGAAGCTGGACCTGCAAAGTGGGTCCCGGTGTGCTGGGGGAAAAGGAGCTGCCTGGCTGCCTACGACCACCATGCTGGGCTGATGGAGGCCGGAGAAGAGCTGGTGCATGGGAGAGGGAGGAGCATCCTTTTTGGAGCAAGTCAGTGGCAATGTCAAACTTTACCCAGCAGAAACTGGTCCAGCAGTGTGTAAGTGGATCTAATCCACACCAACAGCTCAGGTCATCTAGTCCATCTCCCCATCCTAGGGCTGGCTCGGCTCTAGCTTTCCCCTCCCAGCAGACGTCTGTCCGAGCTGTTACTACAGGCAAGGGGGGAGGTTGCTTAGCTGTACAGACCCTCTCCGATGTCAGGTCTGTGATCACCCAGAAGGAGGGTGGTTGCTGGGTCCGAGCGCTTGGTCTGATGGGTGGTGGGACAGGGCTGTGCCTCCTCAGTGCTGGCCTGGTGCAAGACACGGCTGGGTGTGTTGTGAGATGTCCCTCTAGTGTCACTAAAGTTTGTTCTCTCTTCATTCAAAAGGGAGACTTTTCTTTATTAGGACCTAGTTTTCCTAAAGTTTATTACTGCTTACTTGGTCTTCTGTTCTTTTGCTGCCTACCTGCTTCACCTTGGTGCTTGAGGAGGCCATTGTCTGAAGAATGGAGTAACCAGAAACAAATACCCCAAACTCCTATAACTTTGCAGAACTCAGATATCAGTGGTGTGCAAATGCTATGTGGAACAGCTACCAATCATTTTTTAATTATTATTACTATTTAAGACTCTTTCTCTTCTCTTAGATGCAGTGTCTCTTCCTTTTGGGTGAGAATCAAAGGCGGCATTGCAGCCCTGAGAAATACTCTGCTATTCTCCAAACAGTTTCTTGACTTCCCAGCACTTTGTGATTCTATGCACCTAAGTGCAAGAGCCCACAGGGTTTGTATAAACCTTCGGGTTTACTTCAGAAATATGGATAGTGTGTTGGAAAATGTACAGTAGGGAACACGTTTGCACTTTCATGCTCTAACGTCCTTTTCCTTTGCTTCATTACCACCACGTGAAATGTATTGAGATGATTGTGCAGAGGCCCTGTGATCACTAGGTAGTGACCACCTTGTCACGTTGGGGGTAGCATATTAAAATCTTGCTGAAGAAGTTATTGTGCTGAGCTGAAGAGGGACTTTTTGAGGTTGGTCTTGAGATCAGAGCTTTGCCGTGCTTTCAGTGAGCTGAAATTCATCCAAAGTCTATAGGCTAACAGAAGCAGCCTTCTGACTACGCATCTCCAGTTACGAGATGGTCCATTGACATAGTGTAGTTTGTGTATCTTTTTGGCAGGCAATGGTTTCTTCTGCCTGTTCTGGTTAACTGAAGTAAATGAGTATCTTGGTTTTGGGGATTTTTTTAGGAAGTTCCAGTATATCATAATAAACTAAATGAATTCAGATTTCAAAGCTTAGCATCCCAAAATAACAGTCTGTTGTAATTTGGCTCAGGATGCTCAAACGTTTGCTCTCTTCCTGTATTACAAAATGGCCTACAGCCAACCTCAGCAGATTACTGCACTGACGTTGGGTGTCTATCAGACCTTTAAATCAGTTGAAGCAGGCCAGAAAAAACTTGCTTTTATCCTTTTTAAGGTCTGTAGACTCTACTCGTCAAGTGGTTTGCTCTCCAGTGATGGCACAGACTTTTCCATGGCTTATGCAGCTATGCATGGAAATGAATACTCCCTAGAAAGATATGTCAGAATAAGATTTCTTAGGGTTTTCCTACTTCATTGCTGGCTTGCTGAAAACAAGAAGATAAATTGCAGGATAAGGAATAAAATGAGAACATGTGAGAGGTAGAAATGCCTTGTGGGAGCTGTTTTCTATCTCTCTTTTTTCTTTTTCATGTATGGACGATATGACTAAGTGACACTCAATTATTCCCTGAAAGTTGAATTGCTACTTCTTGTGACTTCCTGCTCTGTAATTTTACTGTATCGTATATCTGCAATACGGGGCAGGGGGAAGGAGGGGAAAATAGAAAACAGATGAGGGGATATCAGCTTGGCCCCATAGCACTACTCACGAGCTTCAATGGGTTTATTTTGTGTGTGTGCCTGTCGGCGTACGAGAGAGAAACAGCAACGGAGAGGCGTTCTTAAAAAGATTTATCTCAAAGTATCTAACGTGGGAAGATAATTACAAGCTTATACGATGCGGTAAGAGATTTGTTTTGTTTATACCAGAGAAGATAAAGCACATATTTCTTCCATCACAATGATATATTAAAAGGAAGCAGAATATTGTGTGTAATTGCCTTTCTGGCTAGCGCTTCCCAAGGCCCCCAAGGACAGGACGACGGGGTGCCTTTTAAAGCTCGTGAGCTAACTCCGGGCAGCTACCCTGCTTAAGTGCTTGTGGAGAGGCAGTTTAGCAGCACTCAGAGTAGATTAATTTGGCCAGACCTAACAAGACACAGAGCAATAACTTTGCCCTTTATTCAGAAAGGAGAAACCAAACAAAGAGTAACCGTACCCAATTTCCTTCAAGCAGCTCGTTGAGGGATGTGTCAGAATAGGGCTTGCGCTGCCTTCGCCACGGAGCATCGCAGCTCCTCCCAGGCAAACCCGTGGTCTGTGAACGGCTGGGTACCCAAAGTGTCTGTAGCTCGTGACGAAGGCCCTGTAGGGATGCTGTCCACTGGGGAATGAGCAGAGTTTCTTGCCTTTTGACAGGGATAAGTTGGCTGTGCCACCACGGCAGCGAACAGGAGGCTTTCCCTTTCTCAGGCTCTAACGAAGCACGGGTCCCTTGCACTAAACCTGATAGCCAAAGCATGTTTCATTTTTGCTTCTTTCTGTTCTTCGCCACTCTTCCCCCCCCAAACGCTATCCTGATTTTTATTTTATTCTGAATTTCTGCCTTATGTCACCTCTCTAAAGGTTCTTCTGAGGTTTAAAAGATAGCTTATGCTGCCTGCCGCTATTCCAATTGCTGACCTAGATGTTACTGTACATAATAATAACACTTTACACATACCGAGGACCTTTTGGATGCAGTTTTGAGTGGAGCTGGAACTTAAATCCCATGAATTCCCCACCGTGTGCGGCGGAGGCAAGTGGGATTTGTTCTCTTCCTTTTTCAGCAGGCTCTGGACACATCAAATGGAGCTGTCTACAAAGGGAAAAGAAGAGGATTACGTGATCTTTATCAGGATCTTTTTACAAGACTGATATGTGAAAGCAAGAGTGTGGTGTGAAGGAGCATCTGCCACATCGTTAACACATAGGACATGGGAAGAAGACCCAAAAGGCGAGCGCAGGAGCACTTGGGGCGAAGAGGTTATTCAAAGAAGACCTAAAAAGACACAGAAGGGGAATCTTTTCCCTCGATATTAGTGCTGGTAGTGAAAACAGGTAACAAAGTGAGATTGTGGGATGGGATGGGATATATTTCATACCAATATATTGACAGGCTCATGGTTAAAGTCATTTCCCACCAGTTAACTGACTCCTCTGCTGAACTCCCAATCCAAGCCAGGCCCAAACCGCTGGACCAGTCGCCAGGGACTATTTTTCTGTGATATTCTGATTCCACTCATCCGGATCATTTTTTGGTTTGTTTCAGCCCCTTTTGTACTGGAGCTGCTCAGGTCCTGCCGCATCCCGTGCAGGGCTGTGCCTCCAGCCCAGCAGCAATCCGTCTGCCGGGCATTTCACAACCGCCCTGAGAGTAAAAGGGATGAAGGATCATCTATTTATTTTTCTGAATAAATTCTGCTGAGTTTAAAACAAGAGCACAACAAAGACGCTCAGTGCTATTTTCAGTGCTTTTGCTCAGAGTCGGTGAAAAGGGGAGCAGAGGCTAACCTGGGGAAAAAAATCCGACCCGAAATCCCCATTAACTAGAGCTTGAAATGAAGTAGAGATTCAGCCTCTTGCAGGGATGTGGGTTTTACCAAATGTCACTATAACTTTTTATTGTGGGAATTATTGCTTATACCATTATGAGGACAGCAGAAATTTAATATGGCAGACAAATACAAAAAACCTTTTAATTCTATGCTGTTGATCATTTCTCCTGAAACTATTACTAGAGAGGTGGAAAGGTGTTTTTTCTCTAGAAGCTCTCCTTCTGGCCTTTCTGTGCAACTCACAGAACAGAGTAAAAAATATTTACAGTCTTAATGATTCAGTAATTTCAGCCTTCAGATTTGTTTATACAGGAAAAACTTTTTAAATAATAGATGTTTATTATTGCTGAAGATTTCTTCATTTTGGCTTAGGGTATGTCTTGCGATTCCTCCCTTTTGGTGGAGCAGCTGTTATTTCTGCTTATTGCTTACTCTGAAATGTGCATAGAAGTGTCTATTTGTCTAAGTGCAATTTTCTACATGATTGATTTTAGAGTATTTGTATGAGTGTGCAGAGAGTCCACTGCCCATGGATTTCATTTCAAACTAAACATCCGTCTGAAAGCAGAGGTTAAAACAAGTGCAAACCAAAGCAATGGTGGTTCACAAATAGGTTCGTCACAGTCTGATAGCCTAGTGTATTTGAATATTTCTTTGTAACAGTTGAAATGCTCTCAAACGATTCACAGAAGCTAATTGAAAGCTTAGTCAGTACAGAGAGTCCTGCTGGAGAGGAATAATGAATAAGGATGCACTGGAGAAGAACGAGGAGGCAGCAGGACCAGGGGGGAGGGATGGGGAGAAAAGAAACCAGCAGTGATAGATAGTGAATTTGTCCACAGAGTTTGTAGGAGATGCTTTTCCATGTAAGCTCTCTGCCCTGATCCCTCACAGCCGCTTGTCCCCCCTCACCCACTGTTTGCTTCGTCTCCAGGAAAACACTTCGCTGGGAAAAATCTTTGCCAAGTTCATTTCCAATATTTTGGGTTCAACAAACTGCTGAGTGCAGTGTGAGGTTTGGTATCTTGAGGACATCAGCTCTCGTTTTGGAAGGTCACAACAGGAACGTGGTGATCCTGGTGAGCCCATCCTAGGACAGGCAGCCCTGTGCTCCTGGGGGAAGATGCTCTTCCAAGGATCTGGGGTTCGTGCTCTTTGGGGCTGTCCAGGAGAGAAGCCCACAGGTCTATAAACCAATTTGTGAATGAGAGGGACCTGAAATGGCAGACTAGCACAGGGGAGACAAATCCAGGTGCTTGGCCCTGCCACCACATGGGATCTTCACTCTTCTTCGCAGAGAAATTGCAGCTGGCTGCTGTTTTTAGAGGACTCAGCAGTTGGCAATGCCTTTGCTGTGATCTCCCTCCTCTTTTCGTCTCACTTTTTAGGAGCTTTAAACCTTTCTCTGGCAAGAAATTATGATAGCTGGTGGAGGAGGAGTGAATTTTAAGGCTTGTTCCCTTCTGGGGCCAAGGGGTCTAACTCCAGCCTGAAAAAATGCACATCCATCAGATCAGGCTTCGCAGCCCTAAATCTTTTCCCAGAGCCGGGGAACCAAGTCACCCCTTTCTGAGGTGAACGTAGATCACTCCTCTTTTTTAAACACAGCACTGGAGGCACTCATAAAATACCTCCATTTCACAGAGGTGCAGCTGAGAAAGGCTTGGGTTAGGCAGTACCTAGAAGGGTTCAAAACCTCACCTTTTTCTCAGGAAGACCCGAAACCTCTATTTCTTGTCTTTTAGGCTGGGGTCATGAGCCTTTGCAGGTAAGACTTCATGATTTACCTACTTAGACGGAGGCAGCGAGGAGGTACCCCTTGGGAGAGGAAACCCGACTGAGGAATGGTTTTGTATATTTTATCCAAGAAGCGTTAAGGCTGTTTACACTAATCAGATTTATTTACTGTGGGGAAAAAAATCTTTGTAAATTCAAAGTGTTTATTATTGCTAAAGACTTCTTCTGTTTGGCTCAGTGGCTGCTTGCTGGATATGTTTCAATTCTCATCCTTTGCCGAGCAGCTGCCCTTTCTGGCTACTGCCCAGTCTGCAAAGCCACATGAGGGTTTTGCAGAAGTCCATCCCTAAGGGCAAGTGGCCACGAAGGACCCCTTCTGCTTCTCAGGAGGATTTAGGGAGGCAAGAGCCCTTCAACTTTGGTGTCAGTCCAGTCAGAGCAAATCCATTACAAACACTGGGATGCTGCGGTGAGTCAGGTTGGATAAACTGGGGACCAGGTGACTCCAGTCATCCCTGCCCCTTTGTGCATGGCATTGCACAAGGAACCTCAGTGGTTTGTGCTTCATCCACATTCTGGCCCCTTCAGGACTTCTGCAAGGGCTGTCTCCTCGAAGCCCGTGGTGATGAGCACCATGACAGCCTCAAGTGAGGGTTTGATTTCCCTGCTGCCGTTACCTCTACAAGCACCAAACATCACTCTCTGCCCTTGGCTGGAAGGGAGGTTTCCCACGTGAGCTGTTAGGACGGCTGTGATGCCAGGGCTGGCTCCTGAGGGCCTGTCCCAGTGGCCACAGCGGGCCAGCATCTTTCTGTCTGTGACCCTTCAGGGCAATGGGGTGGCACATGGCTTGGTGCAAAACTGACCCCTGGGCTTCACCCCAGGCCTGTACGTAACACAAGCAATCTGGCTGAGGGGGCAAGCTGATGGCAGCCTTATTGCTCCTGCTTTGGCGTAAAAGAAACCAGAAACCTCTCGATACGTGTGACCCCTGCCAGCGCTGGAAGATGCTGGGAGCGGGGTGTGATACCAGCAGTCACTGAGAGGGTGCCAGGTGCGGCAGGATGGGGTGACATTCAAACAGGCTGTGGGGCAGGGCTGGGCTGGCCAGAAAAAGCTCCCGGGGGTGGCGGGTCACAGAGGGGCTGAGAGGGATGGGACCCCCGGACTGTGTCAGTCCAACCACCCCACTCTGAGTCCCGACTGGCGGCGGGAGGATAGAGGGAAAAAAGTCCAGAAGAAGAAGAAAAAGCAATTGTGGGTGAAAGGCTGAGTTGGAAGGGAGGATGGAGGATGCCCTTGGCTGCTTTCTGCTCCCGCAGCGGCCAGGGGCTGCGGGGCAGGGATGGACCGGCGGACGGACAGACGGACGGATGGATGGATGGATGGATGG
>NW_009621536.1:63743-80996 GCF_000690535.1 Cariama cristata | reverse complement strand
CTTCCCCGCGGGGGTTGCCGGCACCGCCGGTACTCGCAGCCTGAGGGACGGCGCTGGGTTTTATCTGTCCTTGCGCTAAATGACAGCCCGTACTGTATCAGCCTCCTGCATCCTCACGTGTGCGGGTTAAGTAGAAATGTAAATTGTTATTAATTAGGGCATCCTTTGACCTGGTTGTGAGTCGCCTCGCTGACCCGTGAGCCCTCAAAATGGGAAAGGTAACGGACATACCGGAGGGGGTGTTCTCTGCTGTGATGCTGGCAGAAGAAATGCCTCATTTGTTGTCCCCTCGGTCCACAGACTATCGGGCATCTTGCAGTTTATAGTTTATCAAATTCTGCAGCCAAAAAAAAAAAAAAAAGTCAGGGCTGGGTTTCAAGACTCTTCATAAGTTCATTTGTTTACTACAGAGCCGTGACTTCAATGGTCGCTTTGGTATAAAAACATTCTGCTTGTGTGATATTTTTGGTGGCATTGACAACAGATTTGTTAGTCATGGTTATGAATATGGTAATGTGCAAGTCTTCCATTAAATTCTACATGCTGTAGGTAACATGGTTGAACAGTCATGTGTGAAGTCTTGCATTCTCACTGCCGCTGCAAGGGAGCAACGTTGCTTTGAAACTTCCAGTCCATTTGATCACTTCCTCTTAACTTTTCCACTGCATTATAAAAAAAAAAAATTCACCTTCCTGCTGGTTGAATGTAAACCCGAAGTTTTGTGTCAGGTGCACCTCCTTGCAAGTGAGCTTACGTAATGCGGCACCCTTTGCAGAATCCAAGAGGAGATGGAAGGAAAGCTTTTTGGAAAGAGGACAGTCATGTGGTTACGGTGCCTCTGTGCGTGTGTGCATCTCCCCGTGGGAGAAGGACTGCAGACGGTTATTTACTTCTGTGGACATCCTGCCTGATCCTAAACAAGTCTCTTGGTTTTCTTCGGTGTTGCTTGCCTTCTCCATGAAATATGGCTTATCCTGTGTTATTGCTTCTCAGGGCTGTGTGAAGCTACTCAGAAGCCCTTGAAAACACTTTTCAGCCAGGGAGGTGCTGTGTAAATGCAAATTACTGTGTTGCTGTTTTAAAAATGCTTTTCAGAAGTTAAAGTGGTATCTTAGGCAGTTATTGAAACTGTAGCCAAATGTCTTTTCAGACAGCTCCAAAGCAGACTAAAGGAACTATTTTCTTGAGTAATACTTCCCTGTAAAGAAATCTAGTCTCATTTCTCAAGAAAAGAAAAAAAAAAAATCACGTTTGGATGTTATCAGACGTCTCACTCTTTGTTCTGTCCTTGAATATTTACCCCCAGTTTCTCTGCATGTAACTTGGCAGTAATTATCAGCTGAGAAACACTTCAGTCCTAGAGCGTTTAAGCTGTAAGTGGTGGATGAAGACATGAAAGAGCTTACCCTGACCGTGACATCAAACTGGCCCCCTGTGAGTTCGCAGGTCTCTGTGGTGTGGCTTTGCTGTTCCATCTGGTTGTACTTTTATTCTGAGATATAGCAATGATCAATACGCTATCAGCTAGGCGCAAGTCTTCCTAGGCAAGAACTACGTCTCAGATACTGCTACAGGGCACATTTGTGGCATTAAAAGTAAAGGAAAAAGTCCAGGTGCTGGCTTTTTTTTTTTTTTTTTTTAAGCTGTGAAAAGAAACTAGATAGAAAAGGAGTTTGAGACTAACCTCTGATCAGCTTTAATTCATCTTGCAAGTACACAGAACATTAACAGAATTCCTTACTTTTATTACTGAGATTCTGAGAGAATTCTTTGTATTTCGATGTGCATTGCTTTCCTTCTAGCATACTGAAATCTCATTGCTCTTGTAATATGTTTTTTAAAAGGCATTGTTACCTTTCTTAACCACCTTTTGCTTTGGTAGAAGCTCTGAATAGCTTCTACTCAGAATTGCATTTGAGGTAATGCAAGACAAAATTATTTGATTAGCTTGCTTTTTGCAAAGATTTATTTTCAGACAACCTTAAAAAAATTCTCAGAATGTCAATTCTGAAATCTCTTCGTGTTGTGGATTTAATAGACAAGGTACTGTCAGCTGAGTTATGAGTCTTGCTAGTAATATGATTATGGTTTTTTTTGAGAGATACAGTTCTTGAAAACATACCTCAGAGGAGAAAATTCACAAAAGCTATGTGCAAATAATTTTTTTTTTCTACAACAGATGGAAGAGCTCAATAATCACCACTCAAGGGTGGCTAAAATTAGTTTGAAACAGAAAAGATTATTCCTACAAGTACAGTAGTATAATTTGTACGAAATGAGCCAAATCCTACTAATCGTTACATTGGTGTAAATATAGAGTAATTCCTTCGCCTGGAGTTTTTCCTTCTTTATGAAGTAATGTAGAATACATGGGATTATGATGCTGTTGAATTTTGACATGTTCGTAGCAAAGGTCAGTTCTCCTTGAAACCCAGTGGCAGAATATGGCCCGGAATTTAGCCCCCTGTGCTTGTGTTCACAACAGCATAATGTTCACTCACTGAGACTCCAATTCAAAATTTACTGTAATATGATTGTGGGTAGAGGGTTGCTGAATGACTCAGATGAATGTAGCTCAGCGTAAACAAACATGTAAATCATTTCTGGCTAGAGAGAGAGAAAGGAAAGCAAGGGGGAGCAGAGAAAAGCCAACCTCAAGGATAAGACATTTATAATGACACGATCAGCAAGGATCACCAAGTTCCGCAGTGTTTAACCATCAAAAACTCAGAGCTGGATTTGCCAGAGTCTTTTACCTTTGGTAATGACAGGAACCTGTATGAAGTGAGTGCCTAAATGCAAGTATTACAAGCAAGCAGGGTTTTCCAGTTGCTTGGGCTGATAGTCTGGTACAAAGGTGCGCAGGCTCATGTCAAAAGCTGCATTTGGGCACGTATAAATGGCCCGCTATGAGAGCTGGGAACGAGGTGTACTGCCTGTCTCAGAGAGGCAGGATGCTGCCAGTGACTGGTTGTTAGTCTCTGCAATGCCCAATTCGGGGAAAATACAAGCTAGCAGGTGATTCCTGGAAGTTTCTGAACCCAAAATCCTGGATAGCAATGTGTTGGTATGAGTGACTGCAGAAAGATCCAGACCCAGCTCGTAGTTCAGATTAGGAAGTACCAGAGCAAGTCACTGGCTTTGAAACAACCGTAGGTTTCTCTTAGCTAGGTGAGTCTCTAGCACAAAATCAGAGAAGGCAAAGGCTGTTCTCATTCATTTTTCCTGCCAAGGGAGATGACGAGTAAGCACAAATCACTGCAACAGAGCATCTTGCCAGTCAGGTCCTCTTTTGAATGCCCAGGCCCAGTGCAGTTAAAAGGCATAGGAAGATGGAGCTGTGTCTGTGTGGGGGAGACTGCAGTCACTGGAAAGCTGGAGCAGGATTTTTATCCCTTTCAGCTGTCTGAGCTATTACGCTTCAGTGTGTTTTCAGGGTAAGTTAAGTTAAGTTCCCTCTTGGGGAAGCAAGAAATGTGCTGGCATCCAGGGTTGAAATGAGGAGAGCTGGGGCTGGTCCCCTTCTGCTGCACAAGGATCAGTTCCCCAGAACTCTGCCTCCCTGCTGGGTAACCAGCCTCCTGTCTTGGCCACTTTTACCATTGTGGTAAAGAGAGGATGCTGTGTTGTTGTGTGGGGTTGTTCAGTGTAAAACCTGTGCTCTTCCTGAGATTTATTGTCTTGGAAAGCCATGAGGAGACCTTAGAGTGAAGTGTGGCTGTAGGTACGGCATCCTTGCAGTGTGTTCTATGAGGTGATGGCTGTGAAGGGGAGGAACTGGAGAGACAAGGTATATTTCTCTGTGTGTCTGAGTAGCAGGTAGACCTCAGTCCTCATTTCTCCATTTTTTTTTAAATTTTCTTTAAAGTACTTCAGGTTTTATATAGTATCGGTCACAGTGGCCTGATAGGAGACTTAGGCAGCAGGATAATTTTTGCTAATAGGAATTGCAGGTGTTTCTGTTAGATTGTTAGACATGTATTCTTATTTATTCTCAGCTCAATCTCTGGATTCAAGCCAGGAAGCTACTTTGTGCTTATTCCCTTCCCCCTTCTCTCAGTCTCTGTCCCTCTTCATGTGCAGTGAACATGTTCCAGTGAGAACTTGAGCAATTTCCTGGCCCCTTTCATGTTTCCTGCATCCCTTTTGCATCCTTAGAGAGGAATCCGATTCACTGTTTGGGGAAGCCTGACTTAAGCACCTGAATAAAGTCAGATATGTTTCCTATCGTGTCCGCTAATTAAATTGTAATGCTCATTACCACAGGATGCTGTGGAGGGCAAAAGCATGAGCAGGTTGAAAAAGACGAGACGAGTTCACAACAAACGGAGAGTGGCTAGGAGATGGGATGGTCTGGATGTAACCTCTGGCTGTCTACACTATGAATTGCCAGATGCAGGGAGAGTGCAGAAGGGAGCAGTCACTGTAAAAGCAGTGGACACAGGCTGCTGCCCATCACCAGAGATAACACCCTGGGATAGAAGGACCATGGGTCTAATCCGTTCCTGTGTTCCCCCAGCACCGACACACATAGCTTGCTAAAAGAGCAATTCACCTTCTTCTCCGTAAAATAAAGAGGGAAGAACAGAGTCTATGGAACAGCATTTATGGGGCATTTTGGATCCAGAATGATAACCAGAGTAGAGATTTCAGCCTGCTCTCACAGGTATTAATGGATTAACATAGGAAGCTGCAAGAATTTCATTGTGTGAAGATTTACTGGCAAAGCAATGTGAGAGGATGAAGCCATTTGGGGCTCAGGGCTCTGGCTGGGATGAGAAGATGAAATAATTCCACTCTCTCGTTCAGTCTTTGTGTCCTGTTCATTCTGGTTTGTGCTGCATTATGAAATGGAGGTGCCGATCTCTTACTTAGCCTGGAGCTGCAGTTAATGGAAATATCTGTATTATGTGTATTGGGGTATTTGAAAGTTTTCAGGTGGAAAGACCTCCAGGTTTATAAAATTGCCCTAATGCCCTAAAATTGTTCCCAATGGGAGCGAGAGGGATAAAGATTCCTAGGACGTCAGCGCCTCGACACTGACTCTTCAACCATTTCTCTTGGGAGGTCAAGTTAGATGCAGGGACATGGTCACTGAATAAATGGACAAGGATCTGTGAGATGTGTCTCCAAGGTACAGCTAGGAAGGTTATTTCAAAGAGAAGCCTCTGCTGCAAGAGAGGGATTTTTTGATAGTAGAGGAGAGGTTACATTGGTGAAGGAAGTAGAGCCTGATCTAGGGAAGAGGACTAGGGCAGGAGAGCAGAGAGAATGTTTGAACACAAGATGTGAAGTCCCTCCAGTGTATTTAAGGCTATAGTGAAGATCTTTTACCCAGATCTTTCTTTCCTGTGGAACACCATCAGGGGATCCTCATTTGGGAAGAGCAGACTGAATCTTCAAAGAATCCTGAAAGTCTTCCTAAGTTGGCTTCTCCTGCAATACCCTGGTTCTTCAGCATGAAAACAAAGCCTAACCTCCCTCTTGGGAAAAGTCCGTGAGGGCCCTTTCTGGAGCTGACTGTGCCCTGTGGCTCCACAGGGGTTGCTGGAGGGAGCGGGGCTGCCCAGCCAGGAGCCCTGTTCTCCACCAGCCTCCTGGCTCCTCGGCAGGGAGAGCAGCTCCGGTGCGGTCCTGGCTGACACCCCATTGCCAGCTCCCGCTGTCAGCGGGATGCACAACAGGAGATAGATACAACACGGCCACCTCACTGTTCCTGACACCCAGTCCCCGCTCTGTGCCATAGATACAAGGGGCACCCTTATATCCAGAACCCAGAGCAGGGCTGTGCTCTATAGCTGGGAAAAGGGCTTCAGGCTTCTCAGACTCAAGGTCTGAAACAAGTGTATGCCTTAAAATGCACATCTTTGTTTAAGCCTGGAGCTCTGTGTTTATGGAGTGTTAGGGCAAATGTTCTGACATTTGTCTGTGGTTTTCTATTGCTCTTGAAATCATGCCAAGTTTGAAAAGATATCTTTCCAGCTCTCCTTCTTCACCATATACAGCGATCGATGCTGGTGTGCACACATGCACACTCCTAAGATTGCATGAAGAGTTGGTCACGAGGAGTGATATGTTATGGTCCTGCAAGCACGGTGCCTGCACACACAAAATGGCTTCACTTCCACGTTATCTCCTGCAGTTTTCCCTGCACCCTGTCTGTAACCTAATCAAACAGGCTTAGCAGCTGGTGAGTGGGCGCCTTGCCTGTCAAAGACATGGGTATGAATATCAGCAGTCAGCAAGCCATCACGTTAGCTATTGGCACAAAATGTAATCAGTGAGGGTAGACACCCCTCCCAAAAATAAACCCATTGCTGTCCACAGAAGCCACATGAACCCCTGGTTGGCTGAAACGGTTTGGGAAAAGAAAGAAGTTGAAGAGTGGCTGGGCTGAAAGTAATGTATGCAGGATGCTGCAATGGATGAAAGGAAGAGGTGTTTTAGAAGTCTTCATGCAAGCGTTTCTGACCAATGTCCAGTCAAAAATAGTTCATCTGCAGTAGCCATACATCTATGGAGTGGGTCAGGTAGCACAAATACTAGCAGATCTTTCTGGGTTGTCTGCTGATTTTGCCAAAGATTTGAATGTACTCCTGAATGGAACAAGACAGAAAATGGGGGGTTTCCTGCAGAAATCTTATAGATTCCCAAAATGTCACCCTAGCCTACAAACCTAACAGTCACCAAGCCCTGAAAGTTTATAATTATTTATGCAAAATGGAGCATCTAGAGAAGCCAAGAGCCTGGTACTTAAATCACTCAGCAGAGGGCTGGGGAAAGAAAAGAAAAGGCTGGGATTCAGGCCACCAACACAAGGGTGGGCCTGGCCCAAAGTCTGTTTGGTCTTTCTTGTGTGGAAGAAAGATCAGATTTGTCAGAGCTATTAGCTCTCTTTGGACCCTGCTCAGAGACATTTCCAGTCCAAGGCTAAGCTCAATTTTCAGAATTCCCAGTTCTTGCCAGGCTGAAGGGAAATGTGGCTCTAATCAGCCTATCCTCTTTCACCAGGCCTGGGACTGGCCACAGGTTGAACTGCTGGTGAAATCTGAAGGGACCCTCTGGACCTGTGAGGCGAGCACAGAAGCAACAGTGGGAAATGGAAAAATTCCCACCGACTTTACTGAGCTTTGGATCTGGGCTTGAACAACAATGTTTTATTTTGGATGTTCTTACTGTCCTCTGAATGGCTTATTTTCATTCTTTTTTAAGGCCCAATAGCTGATGGCACCAAAATTCAGGCTGAATTATTTGGGGTTTAATGAAGGAGCAGGGTTGCTGCCATGACCTTCCCATGCGCATCTGGATTAATCTTTCTCTCTTGCAAAAATCGACTGGAAACAAAGCTCCCTCCCATGTGGCACTGACCTATGCAGAGCAGGCCAGTTCGGGGCTGTTTTGTGTGTTGGCTTTTTTAGGATCAGAGCCTTTCTTTTTTTCTCTGCTTCTACATGCAGAGCTTCCCCTTGGTGACTGGAGGTGTGTATGTGGAGCAGGGACACCTGCCTTCACTGGCGTGGCAGGCGACTTGTGAAGGTGACCTCTTCAGAAGCATCTTTCTGTCCTTCCCAGAATGGGGGCTGGCTCAGTTTGGGCTTGTGTTCTGGCTCTGCCCTCCGTAAGCATGGAGCTACAAATGGCTGGATAAAAGCCGAGTGCGTGGTTTTGCACCGTGACAGGCTGAGGTGAAGGGAACTAAGGAGTTGCTCCCGAGTCAGAGAGATGTGATTCCTGCAGTCCTGCTACATAGCCCCTTTCATGGCAGTGCCCTTTTAGAGTCCTTTAATCTGGTTATTCTGCTCGGCTGAAGTCCTTTAGCCACCAAACTTGCAGCGCTGAGGCTGCGGTGCTGTGAGAGGATCCTGTGCCTCATTGTTCCTACATGTGAACTGGGATAAGACCACAAACACCTGTCAGATCTCCGCTGCTGTCGGATTATTCACAGCAACTCCATTGTTAGATGGATTTTGTTGTTGTTTATGGACATTTCAGAACCTGATCCAGGTTCTTCAAATGGCTCTGGTGTTCCTGGATGTTTGGCCAAACACATTTTTGCCAGCAATGACTTGTAGACTGGTCTCTCGCTTTCTGTGATGCCTGTCAGAAAATTTGGGCAGCCGCAGGATGTGGCTTTTGTTGATCAAGACACCGATGCTTGAGCCTGAGAGCCTGCTCTGTTCAAATGCCCTCCGGTAGTACTGGCAACTTGAGTGCTGTTGCACACAGTACAGCAAGGGGTTTCCCCCCTTTTTGGGTGGTAACCATGCATGAGTGGGTACGTGCTGGGGCATACAGCAGTGTGTGGTCACAGCGCAGCGACGTCTGGTCTGTAGTGTGTTCCCGTGCTTAAATGTTGAAGAGTTATGAAGAGAATGCAGAGTTCAAAAGAAATCGAATTAGGCTTTTAGTTCTTGTTCATTTCTGGAAAATCTGAAGTACGTTAAATGGTATTAATACTGTGCCCATATTGCAGTTGCTGTTCAAATCGGCTTTATGGACTGAGCCTCTTAACATGGAGTTAGGATAGATTAGCAGCATCGTCACCCATTTTATAGACAAGGAAAGAGAAACACAGCAGCATACACATGATCATGCAAGATCGGGAAGTCAAAGCCAGGTCTTCTGCTTCCTTGATGCCATGCTACACAAAGCTGTCACTGAGTTCAGTTTATTAAATCAGAAGCAAAAGAACAGTGTGCTACTAATAACGCGGTTACACAAGGGATACCAACATGCTGTGTAGATTTTGTGATGGATGGATTCCTGTTTTAATCATCTTTTATAGCCCCAACATATACAATATGCCTTTGTGAGTACTAAAGGGGGAAATCAAGTCATAAAGAATTGAGACTTCAGGCAGGGGGGCACAAAGCCCAGCCTAGTGCCCACAAAGAGACCATTAGCAGTGGTGCAGTTGCACGTTGAACACGTCCAGTGCTAAAATGGGACTGGCAGGTGAGAAGAAAGGAACATAAAGTAGGATATTTGTGAAAGAATTATGAAGCACTCTTAGATGGAGGATCCAAGCAAGAGAGTTTTTAGAAGAAGCTCCTGTAGAAGTTTGTAGAAGCAGCGTGCAGGTAGATTCTTTGCCTCTGTCTTGCTGGATGATGGGGAATGGATCAAGCTGTGGGGCAGTCTTTTTTCTCCATTACATAGGTGTCGATCTTATTGCTGCTAAGGTCAGCCCACAGCAGAGGTAAATGACTGAATTCTAATCTGCAAATATGAAAAGTGAAGAATATGGGCAGGTCTTCAGTGGAAGTAAAGTCTATTGTAGGAAAGATCATTTATAAATATCATGGATAACTGATGCTATTCAAAAGTACTGGTTTGTTTCCAAATTAACCAACACATAACTAGACCTACTCTTTTCTCATTTAAATTCATTCTTTTTTTATCTTGGTTTGGATCCAGAGGCTTGATCTACTGTTTCTTATCCAACACTCCTGTTGAATCCATATGGATCAATTATCATTATCGAGAGCATCAGGTTGGTCCTAAAGAGAACCTCTCGTGCCTGAAAAATGACTCCTGGAAACAGCCTCCTCAGACTGCAGGATTTTTCTAGCCTGGATGGACCACCTCTGTGCAGTGGGGATGCTGGAAACACAGAGGGGTGTTTGAATACCAAAAGTTTTTTTTTAGTTTGACCATCTCTGTTTTCATAGATGTTTGGAGAATGAATGCACTTTGCACAAGTGCCTGAGTCCCTGGGAACTGATGAATACTACAAAGTAAAGGACTGTTCCTGGCGGAAACCCAGTAATCTGTTCGCATTAGACCGGCCTAGTATGTGTCTGTAGCACTGCTGACAGTGCCTTTCATGTCTGGGCAACTGGGGAGACTTTATGGGGCAGAAAAACATAGATTTAACCCATAGGAAATACTAGAACCCAACCGCATATGATTGTTTCCATAAAGAATCCTATTTGTATTTGTTACTGCCCTTGAACGTACCATGACCTGAACACCTTCTTTACCCTCCTGGGCAGTGTCAATACAGTCTTTGCAGAGCAGCCTCCAATGGTTCCTGGTACCAAGACACCCTATTTCTGCATGCAGATGTATAAGGCGCCAGGAGATGGTCCTGCAAATTCATGCTTTATTTGATCCTAAAGCTCCCTTGCTGCACACATCCAAGCCCAGTAAAGCACTGGTGACAGGTGGATAGACAAATGGCCCTTGTTCTCTTCTCTTAGTTTTTTTTAGGGGTGCTGAGTAGGGAAGATAGAGCCCAAAAGTGAGAGTGACAATAGACTAACTCAAAATGTAGCAGGCTTTGGGGCTGTGAACTGAAGAAGTTCAGTAACAGCATGTGATAGACTACATTGGTGGTACATGAAACGAGAAGCAAAGCATGGAGATACTTTGATGTACTACCAAAGCCTTGCAAAACCTTCCCTGCTGAGTTAGAGGAGAGTTTTAATTTGGTGCGTCTAGTCAATGGCATCAGCCCAGTGTCATGAAGCAAGAAGGAGTCCAGAACAGTGGCTTCTCTTTTCATTTTTACCCATGTGATTAGGAATTATGCCACTGAAGTCAGCAAGACAAGTGAATCTGCATAGGCAGAATGAAATTCAGAGTGCATAAGATGCATTTGAAAAAATTTGGCTCTGCTTTGGCTGAAATAATGTGAAGGAAGAGCATAGTAAATTAATAACCAACGCTAGAAAGGAAAATAGAAAAGGAAGTTAAAAGAAACGAGAGCTCTAAGTATTTTCTTGCACTAAGATGACATAAATATATACAGACTTAATTAGGAGAAGGTTACTTGAAATCTCAAAGCCAGCTATCAGCTTCTCACTTTCTCACAGTATTTTGTTACAGCCTACTATAAGAAAGGCATTTAATTAAAACAGATTTATTCATCCAATCATGCAGGCATTACAATGAGACACTGTTTCCAGAACTTGTGTCTTTTTGTTCAACTTAATAGAAAGTAATAATATCACGGAAAAGGTATCTGCCATGTTAATAGGCAATATTCATCCCTTGTACCTTAGCATTGGATTGTTCTGTGTCTTTGCCCTGAGCCTAGCAGGCTGCAGACATACTAGGAGATTTAGTCCCGCATTATATGTGTGTAAAGGGAGGATTTTCCCCGAGATGTTTTCAGTTGCAATGCCGTAGTTGCTTGTATTGCTTACTGAGACTTCTCTGTGTGCCCTAAGGATTTGCAGTCCTATGCTAATGTAATACATAAAGTAGAGTCACCTTGACTTCACATTTATCAGCTTATGCAAGTGCTAACCTTTTACTGCACTGCAACAGAAATGTCATTCCTTTTCAGCCTTGAGATGACAAACAAACAGCTTCATTGTCAATAACACATTTAGGAGGTGGGCTGGCTGGCGCAATGGCTTTGGGAGCGTAGTTCTTGTCAAACACTGCACAAACCAGAGTGGGCAGTCTTGGTTCTTTCCCCAAGGAGGGATGATGTTGGTTTCTTTGTTTTGAGTGGTTTCACCTTTTTCAGGCTTTAAGGAAGGCATACTTGAGGTATGCTGAACATTTCATGCCAGCTTTCTACTCACTGTCTGTGGCATTATCTGGTGTGGTGTTTGCGCTTGTTTTGGGGCAGCTCAGACTGTAGGATCCTCAGCATCCCTCGAGCTATCACTGCCCCTCATGTTCTTTTATAGAAAGCTGAAGTCCAGAATGAAATTTGAGAAACATATGGATAGCATTTGACTTTTTCAACCTGAAATGTCAGCCAAGTAACATTTGTGGAACCAGTATAGCCAGACACCAGGGAATAGTCGCTGTGTAACAGCCTGGACTGTCCTGCTAAGCATTTACAAGGAGTCTCAGTAGCTCACCTGAAATATAGGGGAATTCTTGGAGGAGTCCAGCTTCTTCCACCCGGACCCCTCACTTCTGGAGCTCCCCTTGAAGGTGATGCATGGTATCTTGGCTAAGTCAGTAGAAGTTTGGGACAGGTATTAGTATTAACATGATATGTTGAGCAGGTTTGTTGGCTTCAGAGGGTGTCAGACTGACCGAGTGGGACACTGCGTGCTTTACCTGACCTAGCACGTTCAGCGCGAGCTTGAGTGCTGCTGTCATTAAAAGCACCACAGAAAACCCAAAGCACAAATAAAGGCAAACTGGGCAATAATCCTCACAGGAAAAACAAAAACAAAACCAAAACCAAAAACTATTTCAGGGCCCAGAATATACCCTTAGCAAAACATTTTGATTTTGCCAAGGAAAAGAAATCATCCATGACTGAGCGAGAATGGACTGTTCTGTGACACCTTGGGAATGAAAGAAAATCCAGAATACTAGGAGGAAAAAAAAAGACTTGAGGTAGAAAAGCATCTGCAACTTGGAATCCCTCCAAATTGCACTCTCTGAATAAATGCCCCTTGGAGCCCCAAGGCCTGGCCTTGGGGAAAGGTGCAGGGACTGCAGTGCCTTCTTTCCCATTGCAAGAGCGTGTGGGCAGGAGGCAGGCAGGGACCACGGGGGCAAAGAGAACAACAGTGAGATGCCAGCACAGGGTGTGATGCACAACAGTGTGCCAGGGTCAGTTGGGTCAGCACCAAGCAGTACCTTTAATTATTTTAAGGTAGAGTGTGGAGCAAAAGCAGGGCAGAGGGAAGAGCTGTAGTCACTGTGATAATATGGGTAGAGCCTAGGGCTTATAGCCCTCCTCCCCTTCATCATTCATCCTCCCCATGGCAATATAGAGGCAACCAGTGGGGAAAGGAAACAATCTGTGTGTTCAAGTAACTAACTTCTAACAAACACAGAAGTGCTTGGATTCATCCAGAGGGGACACTTACTAAGCTGACATGGAATAAATTAATTGCAGAAGACTTTAAGTGTGTCTTTTAGGAGACAGGAAAAATTCCTGGGTGCATAGGATTGAACTGAGAAATTTAAGAGATGCACCAGTTCTCACTTCAGCTGAAGCATGCCTCTTGCAAGGAGAAAGGCTGACAAAGGAGCGGATGACTTCCTTGCCCTGGGAACTCTAGGATAAGCAGTGGCAGCAGCATCCCTTGCTCATTGTGGGGAGAAAGGTAGTACTTGTGCTAACATAGATAGAGCCAAACAGGTGAATAGCTAATTTTGCCACTACCTAAAATCAGGGAACCCTTTGTGGGTGTGGCTGATGCCCTATAGTTTTCCATGCTTGTGTGTGCCTGTCTGAAAGCTGGAGAATATGTACGTGGCTCTTCGGCTCAGCATCTGCAGGCTGCTACACAGGAGAACGATATTCCTGGTTGTCAGAGGTGCTTCCTGGTAGTAAGGTCCATAGTACTGTGTTTTGATCAGAAATCTGTAAAGATGGACCTGAACTGTAGCTCTGAAAGAAGCTCTGGAAGGAAGGAGCCAGACCTGGTGGGCCAAAGGTATGCAAACAAAAAAGGAAGTAGCGAGCAACTGGCCTAATGCATTTTAGTCAAAACTGAAAAGAGGTCTTCACTGACAGCAAAATCCAGCTAAAAAAGAAAATGCAAAAAAAAGAGAGTGCTGGAGGGCACAGGAAAGTTGGTGCTGAATCTAGCTTCCCAATTGAGAGGTGAGCTGTGCAAAGCTATTTGATGGACAGGGGATGAAAATCTGAGAGAAACAGGGACTGAAGAAGCTCAGGAAAGATAGCTATGCTACAAGTACTGCAACATTAAACAAAAAGATACTTCTGGTCCATCGTGGCGCTTCAGAACATAGTGCCTAGGAAATGTAACCTCAGTACATTGAGAAGAATTTGGCCTTAGTTCATAAGTTAAAAAAATTCATTGTTTTATTTATTTTTTTCATGCGTGTGCTAGCTGAAACTAGCTACTAAATACAAACCCATCCCTTTATTGTAGTTTCAGAAAAGGACCTGAAAAATGAGAAGGTCTTGAGAAAATTGTGGACCTGAATACTTTCGGTGAAGCCAAATTAAGTCCTGTATGTAATTAAGCCAGTAGGGATACAGAGTTATTCTAAAGACTCAAAGAATTAATTTTAGATTTGTGACAACGTACCCCCAAGCAAAATCAAGCTCAGGATTTTAATCAATCATGCAGTCCATCTAGGAACAGCTCAGAAATTGAGGAAAGTCCCAGTTTTCCCTTGCAATGATGCATGTAACATATCACGTCTTCCATGGATACTCTTTTTGCAGTCATTTTTGCTATTCTGTTATGAAAGGTTGATTGTGGGTAATAAAATTTAATGGATGGTGTTCAAGAATGCTAACAGCTAATTAGATGAACAAAAAAATGGGTAAAACTAACCGTAGAGCTTGAAATTATAGAACTGTACATGGTCATTATGCCCATGCTCATTGAAAGTGTAAGTGAAAAAAATCCCCAGGTCTTCATTTAAGATCTTTGCCAGTTGTTTGTTATACAAGCTGGGTTTAGCCTTTTCGGTCTGTGTTTTAATCAGACACTTTATCTGCTTTATGTGTCTGGAAACAACAGTGCTGACAGTATCTTGAAAATGAGAGCTGTGCAGTGAAAGAAAGTTATCAAAGCTGGGAGGAAGGCAAAAAAATTAATTCTAGAAATAGAATACATTCCTGTTACAGCAACCAAGACCAGGGCCTCTTAGTGGCCTTACTTGTAGCCACCAGTGATGCCATATACTCTTAAAACCAAGTGAGAGAAGCAAAGAGGAGTGCAGATCTGAAAAACTGCTTGACCAAAAGTGCACCAGAAAGGCGGTGGAAAAATCCTCAGTTTGCCGTGTCACTGGGATGTGGCTGTCAGATAGATCAAATGCTGCTGCTAAAACTCCCAGCTAGAATAATGATTTCTTTTCAACCCCAGAGAAGCTCTCAGGCACCTCAAGGATTTTATTCACACTTTATTTTTGCCACATTTTATGGAGTATACTTTATAACAGGCAGACCTGATTCTTGTGAGAACCAGCAGATCCTTCACATAACTGACATGAGAAGCCAATGTCAGAGCAGATCTGGGGACTAATCTCATTTCCCAAACATTAATTCTGCTTGTTTTGCCGTAGACCTGATGATCTGTGAGAAACTCAGCTGACACAGTTATGCTGGGTCTGCAGTCCCGGAGGTCGTCCCCAGCCCTCCCGACAGTTTTGAAGGTTTGCAGAAAGCTAAGCCTTAGGTAGCTAGACAGTGGGGACCTTAGCTTGGTACTCATTTCTTCAGTCAATGTCAGAAGACCTGCTCCTCTGGAAATAACTCTCAGAAGGGAGGATTACATTGTGAACACTGTGTTCACAGTAGGAGGTAGTTCGGAGTCCAGGGCTGGCGTCAGACTGAGCAAGCAAAAGGTGGAATTGGGTCTCCAGTCTCTACTCATTAAAGTACCATATACCAGGTGAAACAGCGTCCAAGTGACGTCTGACATCTCGCGTGGTCCCTCCAGCAGCTTGTGTAGTTATTGAAATTCTCTGTGTTCCCTGTGTTTCAATGAACACCTTCAGCATAGCTTCCTTTCTGTCCACTTGTACAAATTTTGTTCATGCAGCCCCTTTTAGGTGGGGCAAAATAGGTGATGGTGTCTTCAAACATCACCCAAGCAGGGAGGTAGGAAGGGTAAATAATGCAAACCGGTAACTTTCCAACTCCTCTCTTGTATAAGGACTAGAGTTGCAATCGGCATTTATACGTTGATGATCGTGCTCCAGAATTAGCCCCTCACTGAGATGGATGGGGCTGTTCAAACCTCTTAGAGCCTTTTATTCCTTTCCTAGGCTCTCTGCTAACTCCTGTAGCTGTCTAAGCATCAGATACCCACATTTTCAGAGTTTCTTCACAGCCATGGTAGGTGGAAGCTTTCAGATAAGAAATCAAGAGGGGCGAACAAGCAAGAGGAAGCCAAAAGAAAATGAGGATTTGAGAGAACAGTGCTTGTCAGAAGAGACTAGCAGTGCATCATCACCATGTATCTGCTGCTCCAGTGCCTTGTTCTAGTGAAAACAGCAGTAGGGAAAACAGCTGTGCTACCCTGAAGCCTTACTTTCCTCTACAGTTGTCCACACGTAGTTCAGCCGTCAGTCCGTGGTTAAGGTGTGAGCCTGGAGTGGAAGGAGGTTCTTTGCTGGCCCCAGACTTCCTATCAAAAGTTGCTAGTGTCTCCTGCTTTTTTTAATTAGAAAATGGGAGCGATGATAACTTTCTGTTTTGCAGGGAGCCCTAACCAGGCATGCTAGTAGGCAAGGATTTGCAGGAGGAGAGCCCTCAGGCCCAGGGCTTTAAAGAAAAAGGAAAGAAATTTGAAAATAGCCCATCTGGTAGTATACACGCTGTTTGTTTCTGTCTATAGCCGCAGTTGTGACTGTGCTTAAATAAAGTTGTCTACTGTGTAACATATTTTTCTCAGCTGATTTTAAGCACTGCATGGCAGTAATAGAGGTGTCTTGCAGTAGAGAAGCTTCAGCAGGCCTTGGCTGTAAGTAGGCATGTATAGAAATGCATTTCTCCTCTGCCAAAAGTGGTGTTAAATTGGTGGCTGTTCTATCTGATTGAGTCAAAGGGATCCTCTCACGCTACACGTGAACAAGGGTGTATGATATCTAGCTGGCATGATTTAATGGACTTACAAAACTGTCTTCATGGAGAATACCTACTGATGCTTCTGCCCTGTCTTGACTGAGTGATAACACCCTTTTAGTTTTATAAAGAGCAGAGCCGGCAGTCCTTAAAGTGTGCGGGTGTGAGTCAGTGTACAAAATGGCACCGTTGCCCTGACTTGCCTGGTACCAGAGCAGAGCACAAAGACACCCCTTGCTGCATGGACCATGCTGGGCTTTTTCCAGCCAGGAAAGGGCTTACAGAGAAGGTGGTGCCGTGGCCTGCAGAGAAGGTCTGGCATGCCCAGATCAAGCAGCTGTAGTACTGCCAAGTCCATGGGCTCCATTTCTCCCCTCTCCACCCCATACCTCAGATCTGCAAACTGGCTAAAAGTTAATGAGATTTTTAAACCTAGAGAATTTGGGACACTTTCTGTCTGGTTTCTGCATCAATGAAGTTCACTCAGTGACTCACTCTTTACTTCACATGCTAGAGGCTAGAAACTTTTTTTTTTTTCCCCCAGAACACATTCTCATGTAATTATTGAACTCCCAAAGCTCAGGGCTGAAAATAAACCCCAGCAAATGTGGCTAGACTCCCAAGGAAGTGACAAGCATGGCATGACTGTAATCTAGTCTAGTCGTGCAGACTGTGAACAGTTATGGAGAGCGCACAACCCTGGGGAAAACTGCTCTCCTAGGGTGAAACAGCTCCTTGATATGCTGCTAAAAGTAATACTGCTTACATGGCCTTCT
>NW_009621536.1:34370-63712 GCF_000690535.1 Cariama cristata | reverse complement strand
GGCCTGCGAAACACTGGCTGCCTGGTGTGGTTTATCCTCAGTCTCAGCCTTAATGCCAAAATGGTTCCTTTCAGAGTCACTTTACAGATAGTGCATCGCTGCTCCATTGGCAGAGATCAGTATCTTATAAGCCATCTGTACTGTAAGAAACAATGCTATCTTGTCAGGGAGATGGTGAGAACGATATCCTACACTTTGTATATCTGCGATTTAGCAGCTCTGTGTATACATCCAGGAAAGACAGGTGCATAAAAAGCACAGCTAAAGGTGCATCAGGAATTCACATATAGGAAGAACCCCCCAGAAGCCAAGATCAAAGACATTCTGCAGGTAGGTGTTGTTTGGGTAAATGAAGCAATTAGTCACCTTTCTTCTTTGCAGGTTCAGTGCTCACTATTCCTTTCATGTGCAGTAAATCACAATTTTGATGTATGTCTAGCGTGATCTGACCTACATTTAATGTAGAAGCCAGGAAAACATAAACCAATTTTGCAAAGCGATGTTCAGGGAAAGCAGAAGAGCAGTGCATTAAAATTGTAGGTGCATGGGGAGGAGAGGCCACAGCTACTGCCTTGTAGGTACCACACATTGTCTCATGCCTTGTTCCTCTGCCAGAAGTAGAACTCTCCTGCCTGGCAGATATCTGAGAGATGCCCAAAGGACGGGACAGGGACAGAGATCTGTGGCACCCCAGTAACTCCCAGCAGGTTTCAGACACCAGTTATGAGGAAGCTAGCTGGAAGACAGCAGAAGCAAAGAGCCTTTACAGAGCCTTGGAGAGGAGAGGAGATCAATATCAAGAGAGAAAAATAAAACTAGTAGAGGCAGCTGTGGTAATTACCACTTCAGGGGTGATTTTCATTGACCTGCAAGATCTTCCTCTCAGCAGAGATCAGAAAGAAAAGGGGAAAGTGAAGCTGTGTTAGAAGACGCCAGAGAGGGAGGAGGAGGGAGAAAGGGAGGACAGGACATCCACTCAAGAGAACTTGGGAGAGAAAAAGTAATTCTCTGGACTGGTCTATGAATCCAACAGTGAAGACAGACCCAGGGGCAAGGTATTTGTTAACTGTTTTCTTTTTAAGGTTTGCAAAACATTAATATTTTAAATAGTTTATTCTTCATTAGCATAATTAAGAATACACAAGTCTAAACTCACTGAAAACAGAATTAACAAATTAGCAGGTGCAGGAATTTGGAAGCAAGAGGTTTGGGAAAACAGGGCTTGCAAATGTCGGCATTAAGTAGAGCAGTGAAATCGTGCCAAGCCTTATTTATGGATTTGTGCATTTCCTTTGCATAGGCCCACTCCTGCAGCCAGAGGAATATAGCTCAATTAAAACATGAACCCCCTGGAGCTGTACTGTAGCTGAGCCTAAAACTGAGAGCACATAAAATAAATCTCTTCTGAAGAAAAACTGACAAGCCTCACCTCAGATGTCTCTTGAAAGCCAAGGTATCTTGAATGAACATTTAACTGAACAGGGAAGAAAACTGCAAAATTAAATCCAAAAGAAAATGGGAGAAAATTTTAGAATAGTATCTTGAAGAAAGAAGATAATAATAATAAAAAAGCAGTGACATTAAGTTATACTGCAGACAAGAACTTGGGGAGGAAGAAGAAAAGCATCCTATGCCTACATTAGAAGTTCCCCTTAGGAAGCCCAGGGACTGATTTCCAAGGTAATGTCCTGCAGATTTTTCAGTATGTGACAGAGTAGGCCTGAAGAATATTTAAAATAAAGTGTTTCCCTAGTAAAGTGGGACATGTCCATTTTTTATCATCACTTCTTGTGCAACCTTTAATGGGATAGGACTGCTGTCCCCCATCAAGGCATGGGCCCCAGGAGAGGGAAGTCACTGCCGTGAGATTGGAAGAGGGTGCCAGAAGGCGTCCCCTGCAAGATCGTGGGGCAGGACATCTGCAAACTTCGATGTGAGCCCAAGGAAGAGAGACTGCAGTCTTCCTCTTAACTGCAGTGGCTGTGCCCTGTAAGGTGAGGAGCAGGCGTGGGCAGAGGCAAAGCTCCTGCTTGGTTCTCTCCATACAGAAGGCAACAACCGGGCAGGGGAAGAGCATTTCACATCCCTCGAAAGGGGCTCAGTGACTCAGCTCCCCTGGAGGCATTCTGACTCTAGATCGCTCTGGCATTGTGCTTGTCTCAGTAGACACCAAAGGATCTGTTACACATACTAACCTGTACATATGTGTGTATGTATATTTCTGGGCAATTCTGGCCAGTTATCACTTGCTGTCATGAAAGGATGAAGCAAGTCACTTCACGTCTGTTTGCTGCTGGTTTCCCATCCATACAATGAGAGGATGAATGCTATCCGTCCTTTAAAAAGTACTTTTAGATCTGTGGCTGGAAAGCCATGCAAGAGATGGGTGTTATTATTGTTGGTAGCCGAAGGGCACAATGTAAGCGTGCAAAGATTAAGAAATAACATGGTTACTCCTACAAATCTCTGACCCAAATCTCTGACTTTATAAGAATGATCTAGTGGTTGAATAGGCAAGTTTTATACTGGACATATTATTCTTAGGAACCTTATTAGGGCAGTAATAGAAGCAAGTATCTGTGTCCTACGCATTTCTTTACTTGCAAGCAGTGTAACAGTGTTACTCCTTTTCCATGCTGCTTTATGTCTGTGCAGCACTTTTTGGTGTCTTTTTGATTCACATGTTCAATTCTCATGAGAACAACATTTTTCCATTTTAAATGAATGTGTTTTCATCTCCTCCAGCCTTTCTGTAGGTCTTCAAAAACTGTCCAGTTTGCAGTTCTAGGCCCTTTCCTGAGCTATCTTAATGAAATAAGATTTGGCTTTGCCGCTTTATTTTATCTGCAGACTATTCTGTTTATTATCATTGTCAAGGGAAGCTCCCTCCCACCTTCTTTTTATTAAGATTTCTCTTTTCTTTTTTCTGTCTGTCTTTTCCACCTCTCCATAAAATACCCCGCTTTACTGTACTGCATTTTGTCAAGAGACAGTCTCAACAGAAGTGGCGGTGAAGGATGCTAGGACCAGACCTGACTTGTGCAAAAACATGACTGAGATAAACTGTGATTGCACTACCACTGCAATCTGTAATGCTTAGTCTCCATCATTTTAAAACGCTACATTCAGCAAGACCTTTTGCTTGTAGAAATGTTCCTCCTTCTCAGCTCTACACCCATCCAGGCAGCTCAGACTGCAGGATTTGCTGGTGAGGTGCATCTGAACCAGCCAAGGTCCAACGTGGTGGGATATCTGGATTTTTCAGAATTTTCCTCCTCTGTCTGGAAGCCCCTAAGAAATCTTTCCTTCTCCTGTGGAGGTTTGAGAAAGGAGAGATGTCTGAAAGCTTGTTCCCTTTCCCCAGGGCGCAGGGACCCAGGCACACTGCCAGGCAGTAGCACCCTCACGGGAGCAGGGCAGCCGCTTCTTGCCCATCCGGAGCTCTCTTTTTGGTCCCATTTGTGCAAATGACTGTGAAAGGCAAGTGGCGCGCTGGCGGCCCTTGGGGCACAGACTCCTTGTGTTCCTGTCCCCAGTGTTCTATAGCTGCAAGGAATTTGGCTTTTAATCCCTCCATATTTACCATAGTTTGGAAAGTAACTCAGGGAAACAGTATTCAAGGGTCTTGCACTTTTTTATCTCCAAAAGGTGCTGCAGGTGAACACGGTATTGTCTAAACCAGCCTTTCTTTGCAATTGGGAAACATTTCTGTGAGAACTGAACACGTGATTTTTTTCCTCTTCCTTCCAAGAACCTCCAGTCTGGTTTGAATGACAAAAATAGGAGCAAAACTAGAACGGAGCCAGAGCTAGAAATACTACTGCACAGTAACCCCCAGAGAGTGCCAGCACAGGGGGCTGCAGGTGATGGCCAGTGCATACCCTGGGTCTTGACTGTATTTTTACGTGGGTGCCAATGAAAACAGTTCCAGCAGACCTCGTTCAGAAATGGTAACTGATAACCACTAATAAATCCACCCATTACTGAGACAAGAAACGGAGGCTAAACAACTGTCACTGTTAGCTGTTTATAGCTTGCTGCAACTGCCCTTTCCTCATCCCGGCAACTGTGCCATGATCTTGTATTTTCCTTTTGTGGCTGGGTGGTTTACTTGCACTTTCAGCCAGGCTGAGGCAGGTCTCGCAGTCCATACTGCTATCAGCTCTCCTAGAGACGATGTTCACAGATTATCTTGTTGATTGAAGAAATGATTACAACACTCGTCGAGCGAGAGTGGGAACAGGCAAAAAATATCTCTTCTTCAATAGCTACAGCAGCTAGAGATTACAAGCAGCAGGCGCAGAAAGAGTGGACATAGAGCACAGAGATGATAATGATGCCATGCCACATTAGTGCTGCATTAGCAGATAAGACAACAGGGTGGCTTGCTTGGCAGTATTTCTCAGTTCAGTTGACATCTCTTTTTTGTTATTAGATGGTGGAAAATGGATAGATAGCCCATCTCAAAAGAGCAGGGCACAGAGCAATGACGTCAGGCAGACAAAAAGCTTTCTGTTCTGTCTGCATTTGCAAAGATACATACCATGAATATATTCCCGGGCTTTGGTTTTTTTTTAAGCTCCTCACAATGGTACATTTTTATTTATTCACACCTGTGCGATGGCTGTGTGGGAAGAAGTAAGAGAACTACAAACTGTAAACACTTCATTGTAATAGTAGCTAAAAGCATGTGTTGCAGCCATTCCATCACCAGGAAGTCATTTTAGTAGCCCACACTGATTTTTGTTGAGGTAACACTGAAATATTCCAGGGATGGGTCAATACTCTCTGCTCCCTCTGCTTCCCAAATAGGAGCTTTGCAACTGGCTCTACACCAGAAGATTTCTTCTGTCATTAAGACATACTGGAAGCTGCATGTTGCTTTCAGCACAGATGAAATCAAATCTGGACTACCTAGACCCTGCAAAGGCCACACTGACAGAGCTGGAGATGGACAAGGATGTTGCTTGTCCTGAACCCAGGGATGACTGTTGGCCCATGTTCTGCATGGCTGCATGTGAATCACGATGGCAAGGAGTAGATGTCCTGTTCATTAGGGTCCAGAGACCAGAGAAAGCACTCTGAAGTCAAATGTATTAGCAACTTTCCTGGTTTGCAAACACTATACATGTGTGCGTAGAACGAATTTACTGTGTGATAAATTTAGGCAAGCTTGGTATTAACTTTTGCTGTCATTTCCCAAGAAAGGGTAGTGTTTGTTGTTCGAGTTCACTTGCACAGTATAAGGCTGAACAGCCTCATACCAGCTTGCTCACAGGCTGTAATGGATTCTGGTTTAAGCCCATATATCCAGGGCTTGTCCAGATTAATATGAAATGCTGCAACTTCTGTGCAATTTGGTGGAAACTAATGAAGCTAATGAAGGTTATAACACAAACTCAGGGTTTCCTAATACTGTTTCCTTGGTGACTTTCACCCTTAAATGACGCCGGTACATCCTGTTCAGGACAGAGGCCTTAAAAGTCATGTGCGATGGAGGAGTAGGTAACAGAAATATTCTGGGCTGAGCCATGCGGTACAAATCTTTTTCCTCCAGGGCAAAGCAGAGTCTCCTGGAGAAGTGTTTTCCCATGCACCGTTAAAACTCAGGGCATTACTCATTTGGATGAATTAAGCAGCCTGCCCACAAAATGTAGTGACTGTGTATCTACTGAAATGTTGTTACACTGTGTATTTTAAAATACAGCTAAAATACACTAAAATACACATTTAGAAGTTTCCCATTGAGGAAAAACTAGCTTATTTAAGTCACAGATGTACAGAACTTAAATGTCGGGACAACAGCTTTTTGAAATACAGTTCTGCTGAAGAGAACATCAAGCTCAGTAGGTGGAGATGGAGGACAGAGAACCATTGGGGGCAAAAGAGAGAAAAATAACTTTTCTGGGTTGCCACAGGTGATCATTGCTAACAGTGAGTCAGTGGTAGCCCACCTCTGCAGCTCCACAGAAAATAGCCTTTTGAGAACATCCTGGTCCTGTGAAGCAACGGTCTGCTCCTGTCCCCGGTGTTATGAAGGACTCAAGTGCTGAAGCAGTAGATTCAGTAGAGAAACCTAGGAAGAACAAAACAAAATTAATAGTTGGCTCAAAAAGGAAAGCAAGGAGTGTCAAACGCCTCATCTTTTTAAATGGTTAGGCTTGAGATGCGATTTCTTTTCTATGGTCAGGTCAATCCAGATGTGCAGAAGGGCTTGTGTGCTGGCAAACTTGTCAGTTTTGTTTCCAACTACAACAGCTGGGTATAACAAATGCAAAAGACTTTTCCTGCAAATTTTACTTACATATGCAGGCGAGTATAGTTATAATGGAACTTTCCATCTCTCTCAAATGAAATCTTCCTTTTCCATCCTGAATACCAGCCTTGGCTACCAGCTAGCTGACTTTGATTCTGCAGAGATATGATAAGGTGGAGCAAGCATCTACAAAATCCCCTGTGAAACCCATGGGATGTTTTGGGCCTGTAGAGCTCAGCCTGACACCAAGGCCAGTTTCACTGTGTTCTTCTCTTGAGGTTCTCCTGCTGTAGTCATCACTAGAGCATGGGAGAGCCCCTCAGCTCTTCACCAAGACATGATTCACATCTGTTACATGCTGGCTTTAAGGCTCTCCCCATGGGTTTAAGCGTATATGGTGGAGCGTTGTGAATTGTTATTTTCCTTTGAAATACATTGGTGGTTGTGCTCCTCTGCTAAAGCAAGGTCCAACCAAGTGCTTTATACATGGAATGGAAAGTGGTAAATTTTGCGATGCTCCTTGCTTCCTGGGCAAGTTTTTGCTAGAGTCATACTGGCTCTCAGTAAGGCTGTGTCCAGCAGAGAGAGCTTATTCATCTAGCAGAGAATTCAGCTGTGCCAAGATTCCCATCCTCCAGCATTAGGCGGCCTTGTAGATGTCCTGGACTGACAAGATGGAGCACCCTAAAGCCAAAAGACTGAGAACTGAGTTTGATTCCTAAGTTTTAGTTGGGACCACTGATTGCTCAGACAGGAACAGGTACTTTCTCAAGACCAACAGTACCTCCAAGCGTACTACATACAACGGTATCTTTTGTAATGATATGTTTATATATACACATATATATATACCCATATGTGGTTGGTCATGACTCATCAATTGATGATGCAGCGGAAGAGAATTATACCAAAGAGTTGGCCTTTCCAAATCGAACATATATATCTTTGATAATTGTCACCCTCCCCAGGAAGTTAAGCACTGCAGCTGGGACTTGAGTCAAATGATGACATTTTGAGTTGCTGGCAAAGAATTTTCTTTTGGCTTCTGTAAATTTATAATCCAAAGTTTGAGATTGTCTTCTTTTACAAACACTTGTGAGATTAGGTGGTTACATGCAGTACCCCAGGGACTGTAGGTATTCTTTACTATGCCTAAAGTGGTGATGAGTGAAAAACGTTCTAAGATGACTTTTTCTCTTCATCTTCTAAGGACATATCCTCCAATGTGAATCATGAACGATTGCAGGCTTGCATTTTTATCACATACTCTATTACTGCTCTCCCTTTCACTCATCTTGGGCAGTGAAACTAGATTTCTCATCTCCAGTTTTATTAGCTGTCAGTTTCTCATTTTTGTGTTGTACTGCAACCCTGAAGGTTTTGGAAAGCACTTATTCCAGGGGAATGATATATCTTATATAACTCACGAGCTGAATATAAACTTCCTGAGATCATGCAGCCTTTGGTAAAGGGAATTTATGCATCCATATACACCAGAAGGTCATGGCAATTTTACAATTTTAAAATACTTCTGAGGTTGTGCATTTATTCAATAGTGGCTCTTTTTGCATTTAAAAGCATCAGGAAAAATTTCTGCTTTTGACCAAAAAAGTGGTGAGTGTGATGCAGAGACATCACGAGAAGCAGTGAGACTTAGGGCTGCAATCTGGTTCCCACTGAACTCCATGGAAAAAGCAATTTTCTGGAACAAGAGAGTACCTTCGCAGAAGGAAAGGAATTGCAGAATGTTACAAAGTCAGTTTTCTCCTCAAACTGTGGGAGGTATAAGCTCAGTCAGGCATTGTTAGTAAATAAGATCTAGAGCACTTAAAAGAAGGATCCAATCACAAATTCAATTGGGCCATTAACTACATGTAATATTATTTACCTAACTGGCCCTTCTGGATTATTTCATAACTCAAGTTTATAACCTTTTTAAAAAAGATCAATACTACTGAGCACACAGCCTCTGAGCATGACAAAGAGTCAGGCTGTTTTAGCAGTTACGGTCCATGATTTCCAGACCTGGAGTCCAGAGTAGAAATGCAAAATGAGGAAAATACTCTCCCTGAAATACTAAAAAGAAAAAATAACCTTGGAGAGAAGGATGGAGGGAAGCAGTGAAGTAAGATGTGTTGTAAGAGATCAGTTCTTTTATTGGGCTGATACAACTAGAAAATACAGGCAGGCTTTCCAGCACACAAACCCTTCTGCAGATCTGAGAGAGAAGCTGTAGTGACATTTAAAGCCACACACACAGTTTTGCCAACATGTGTCAGAGCAAATCTCCGGGAGGAGGGAACAACCAACAGCTCTATTTGCAACTTGGCAGATGGGGTGTTTTGCTGTCTGCTCTCATGTGTGATGTGAGTTGGGTGCTCGTACTGCGTCCCGTCAAGTGGGAAAGGTAGCTCTCATCTGTTGATCTTGTGTTCAAGATCCAGTATTTGATTTGTTCCTCAGGTAGTCAGATGCTCATACCAGCTCTGATATCTAAATTCAAATCCCCTACAAGTCTCTGCTGCTTCCACTACACAGGGAGCTCAGCAATCAGGAGCAATGGTGCTTTTCCACCTCTTAATCAGCATCATGAAAAGTCAAATGATGATAAAAGCGAACGAGAGCCAGGAAGGTCCTATTTTATAATGGGCCTAGTGACTACCTGGATGTAAACTGGCACTGGCTCCCACCCTGTCAGTTATACTCACCCCATTTCATACAGGTCACTCTGATTCCCCTGAGACAGCGGCATGCGGGAGTGTGTTGTGCATGTAAAGAGGGAAATGAGGGATGGTTCAACTGCTAACAGATCCTAAAAAAATTTGTAGTGAAAATTCATGACATTTTTAGTGGCTAAAGGCAGTGCTGCTGAGTGACCTTTGCCTGTCTGTCTTCATTAACCGCATCTCTAACTAACGGCTACTATCCAGTGCTCCTGCCCTGCTCTTCTTTCTCCTTGCCCTCTCCTCACTGCTTCTTACACATCACTCAGGCTGCCCTCCTTGCCTTTTCCTGTGCTACCGCACATCACTCTAAACTTTGTGCAATTTTCATTATGTTCTCTGTCTGACAGGAAACATTAGAAAGGAAAGCTAATTTTCGTTCTTTCTGTTGTCTCTTCCCCCTTGGTGCTGAAGCGATCTCTGGTTCACCTGGGCATGATACATCAGTGTGATGAACTGATCATTTGGTATCGTCGTGATCCAGGGTGGGAGACGCGCAAGGGCGCTGAGGACAGTGCAGTGTCTGTAGAGTGTGCTGACTGTAGATTTCATACAGGCACGTATAAAGCCATTTTTTAGTTCTCAGCAAAAGCCATTGTTTTCAGCCCTTGACTGAAGGAATACCATTCCCTTGTGATTGTAACATGTCCATCTCAAGAGTCCAGTCCAAAAGCAGCAGCAGGAGGTCCCAACAAACCCACTTCTGGCAGCTGATGCCATTTCACTCTTCAGAGTGAAAAAAGTGGCCCTGTTGATGCAGGGGATAGATACGTCTGAAATGAGTGTTGGAAGATGCAGAGAAATTTTTGCAGGGATAGAAAAAAACATTTTGTGTTATTAGACAAAGTAATGTGGCTGGAAACCTTCCTTTCCCAAACCAGACAAGCTGTTTCTGCCAGGTATGGCTGCTTTTCAGGGCTCTGAATTTCTGTGCCAGGCAGCATAGAAGTGGTGTCAGGCTGAAATGGCTTAAAGAGTTGGACTAATAATTCAGGGGGAAGGGCGACCCAACTGAAGAGAGGTGACAGAGCCCAAATTGAGTGGTAAGTCCTCTTCACCTTATCTTGTGTAGTTTACTGTGTGGTTCTCTTAGTTTTTCTACACCTGTTTGTGCTGCAGGTATCACCATTGCATTAGCCAGTCATTGGATATCGTCTGATGCATCTGCAATTGGGCATAGACTGGAAAAAAATTTTCTTGGCCCAAATATTAACTCAAGTAGCAGAAAATGCCTCTCTGTGAAGAGAATTCGTATGGAAAACATGCTTTTTCAGGCTCTCTGCACAGATTCCAAAATTTTAATGTGACTATGTTCCTATTTTTGCTACTTATCAAGTACTTCATTGTTTCTTCTCTCTAGGCACCTAGGAATTGCCTGCCTCTTTTCTTACCTGGATTTTATGGATATTTTTGTCATTTTTTAACTGGTAAGCAGGAGACAGTACCACTGTAGGACAAACAAGTGGTCTAAGGTCCACCAGCATTGTCTGTTTCTTTCCCCAAGAGATGCTGCCTCCAGGAGGCGGGTGGTATCAGGAAGCGACAGCTAGAGAGCAGTGATCCTTGGGCTCATTCATTCCACCTACATGTTTGACTGATGCCCTGTTAGCCAATTTTGGAAGAGAAAGACATCAGGTTTGGAAGGTCCATCTGTAATTGTGCTGGATCTCAGGCTGAGGGCTGGCTCAACAGCTAAAGCTTTTGCTGAAATCTTCCATGTAATCCAAGCAGACATGTATTTGTTTTCATACTGCATGCTATCACTTCCAAACCCAGTCAGCAGTGTGTGTTTGTGAGACTACGTAGAGGATGGCATGAGAAGAATTCAGGGCAAATCATTCATTTTGTGAGTCTTTCCTGTTTGGTTTTATTGCAGCAGCTTCTGTGCTTGAAGTATTAACAAAATCTTTCTTGGACTGGGTTTGTAATGGGAGATGAGATCTCACTGAGAAATTAAGATATCTGAAGCTTTCTTTTCGTTCTACAAAATTGTTGGAAAGGAAAGGGATCCAATTCTGGCATGATGTTTCATAAGGTGACATTTGTTACAACTCACTGCAAATGTTACTCACCATCTACAAAAAATTCAATTAAACTGAAGAGCAGTGAAAAATACCCAGTTCCACTTCAGCAGCTGTGCCTGTCACCAGAATCCCTCAATTTTCTTGGAGCCAGCAAATTCCCCCCTGGAGACCTCCACACAGTGGCTGCTGTCCTCTGCCACCAGTCCCACCGGTTGGTGCTCCCCGCTCCTGTGAGCCAGATTGTCACACAAGGACAAAATTTCCCTTCCCATTTGGGCTTATCCTTACTTTCCCAAAGATCTCTTTGGTCCTTACGTGTTATCAGACTTGTTCTGTGTCCTTTTGTGTCTTGTCACTATTTCAGTGGGAACTGGCCAGACCCTGCAGGGATAACATTTTCAAAAACAAAACTTGAAAAATGACCTGTGATCCGTAGTCCTTTTGAAAATCAGAGTAGTTAGTTATACATGTAGTTTATTGAGACTTCAAGCTCCTAAGTCACTTGAGATTGTTCCTTAGTTCCAAAAGTTTTAGTGGCATAGTATGTCCGTAGAAAATCCAATATATTTGTGACAGTTTCTATTCAGAATATAGGTCCTTTTGCCTCTAACGCCTTTGTGTGTGTCTTCAGGTTGAAGCCTGTGTGCAGAGAGCTGTAACTCTGGAAACGTAACAAAAACTTTTCTCGTACTTGTAGGAAACCAGGGTACTAAGAGAGCACATTTTTTGAGATGCCAAACTCGTTGTTACAGATCTCTGGCTCCCCAGGAAATTCGCAGATGTAACTTTGCTGTATGCCACAACCACCCACTATTTTGCAGTGTCAGCTGGGCTGGAGCTCAGATCCACCCACTCCCACCGCACCAGGCCCGTTGCACCGGAGCTGAAGGCAAAATGGAAAAAATCGGCTCTGCTGAACAGGGTTGCCTTATGGCACGCAGTGGGATGGGAAAAACAGAACCCATGGCGTCTCACTCCTGGTTCGGCACCTGAACCACAAGACCCTCCTCATTATCTCTTTATCAAAACCTCCTCTTTTCCCTGGATAGGGCACTAAAATGGAACAAAACTCTGGCTAATTTGCTGCAGGAGACTGTTGAGCTTTGAGCAAGGAGATGGAATAAGTCATCTAATTAGTCACAGCTGCTGGTGTCCCCTGGTCCTGATTTGGTGTGGTTTATCAATGCCAAACAGAGCCAGATAAGCATAGCTCCTTTTCTTTTTATGTGTGAATGCCTGTCCAGCCCATGTTTCCTACAACTTCAGTCACCTGCTAGGCTCTTTGAGCGGTGGGAAGGAACAGCAATTCATTCAGTTTGTTACACTTGTTCCAGGGCAGGATTTACTTCTTATTTTCTTAGACCGTAAACAACATCACTGCCTCTGGAGAGCAACGGCAGTGGTTTTCTACATCAGCCTGTCTTTAGGTCCTATTTATAAATGAGGAGAGTGAGAAAAGACGTTTAAAAACACGAAAGCTTTAAAAATAAAACAGTGACCTAAGTCAAAGAGTAAACATTAGAGAAAAATAAAAACCTATTTTAAGAGATGGAAGCAGAGAAGAAGGGGCAAAAATAATAAAAATAAATCTTACTGCTGTAAATAGGAGTATGTAAATCAGCAGCTCCCATCACTGACAGTTCAGAGATGCTGAGGATCTGGCTCAGCAGTGAAAAAGGAGAGAAGTGAAAAAAACGTTGAGCAGGAAATAAAACAAAGATGAGAAATCTACCTATTTGCACATGCAATAGATTATCCATAAACAACAAGATCATGCCTCTGACCAGATAAAAGAAATCAATGGCATAGTGTTTAAAACAGATTTAAAAATATACTATCTGTCATTCTGCATACCTCTTCTAAGCAGCAGCATAACTTTTATTTTTTCAGGTAGCCTTTTAATGTGGGGTTGCTCAGGGGGTGTTGCAATCACTATGCTGAGAATAAAACAGCCTAAAAAGGGATCGGAATCTTCTACCTCGATGGACCTTTGGAAATTTGTCCCCTGTGAGGAACAGGCAGGGGTTGCTCATCTGTTTTGTCACTTATGCATGCTTCTTCTTCCCCCGTAGGTTGCCCGGTCACTATGAACAATGGCCCAGCTATACTACAAAAAGGTAAACTATTCACCGTACAGAGATCGGATCCCACTGCAGATCGTGCGAGCGGAGGCAGAGCTGTCGGCGGAAGAGAAGGCCTACCTCAGCGCTGTGGAGAAGGGGGACTATGCCAGTGTGAAACATGCCTTGCAAGAGGCAGAGATCTACTACAACATCAACATTAACTGTATGGATCCTCTTGGTCGCAGTGCCCTTTTAATAGCCATAGAGAATGAAAATTTGGAGATCATGGAATTGCTTTTGAGCCACAGTGTGTACGTGGGAGATGCTCTGCTGTATGCAATACGGAAAGAGGTGGTGGGAGCTGTGGAGCTGCTGCTGAATTACAGGAAGCCGAGTGGTGAAAAACAGGTTAGTTGGGTGTTCCAGTTCAGTTTTAAGCTATTATCCTGCGTTAGGAAAGTGGTACTGCACAGAGAGGTGCTGTGCAGGAGTCATAGAACAAAGCAGGTCCATTGCTTTAAATGCCCAGAGTAGGTGTGGGCAGTCCTGTTTGGATGACAACTTTCCAGTCTGAGCAAACATGTTCTGCCTGACTTAAATACTCAGCATTTTCAATTTCACTCAATGTTCTTTTCAGTCTTACAGTGTTTGTGAACATACTGATTTATAGGTTGATTTATAGACGCACACTTTGTAAAGGAATTTGGGGCTGTCTGAAATTATATTACAATCTATAAATATGAACTATTGCCATGCTGTTGTACTGGTATTAAGTGAAATTGCTTTTCATAAGTAAATCCTGAAAGCACACAAGCTTATAAATAACTGTAAGCAAGCAAGCAGTCTGCTAGGTTTCAGTACTTAGCCATAGTACAGACATATCATCTTGGTCCCCGTCTCCAGAGAGCTCCAGTTCAGAAATGCTGAGGCAGTGCATAACGTTACAACATGAGCTAAGCTGCTATATATCTGAGCAACGAACAACTATGACTTGTAGGAAGGGTCCTTAGGTACAAAGCCAGCAGTAAATTACATAAGGATCTTTGTGAAAAACCACGAAGTCTGAATCCTGTCACTTCAAGTGTCACATATCACCCTGTCCCTAACTTTTTCTTTTTTGCTTCTTTTCATTTGCAAGTACTACTGCCAGTAACAAGAATAGTTTATATACATTACTGACCACTGACAATTTTTGCACATTCACTGCTTAGAAAGGAACATTCAAAACTTGGATAATCTTTATATATCAAGCCTCGTTTTGAAGTCTACTTGAACATATCCCTCTGTGTGCGAAAGAGAAAAATAATTAATACTGGTCAATCATTGAAGAAAATTTTTTCGATGGATAGGCTCCTTAGTACATAGTTTTTCAACAGTAATTTTATGTAGCCAAAGTAAACAATAAGGATCATCCCTGACAACATTCAAGAGTTCTCAGCTTAATACTTAGAAATGGCAGCATTTTGCATGCTGTAGCAATGTGATTCTAATGTGTGGTTTAAGCACTAGAGAGATGAAGAATCTCTTCTATCAGACCTAAAAATTGAAACGTTAGTACTAGGTTTTAGTCTGACAAAATGTAAGTAGCAAAATATGGACCACACACGGAGAAACAGCCTTTTTTTCCTTGGTCCTTTAGAAAGTTTGACCATCCTATAGGAAGTAGAATGGAAGAAAAGGTTTTTTCAGTAGCATGAGGAGCTGCCAGCAATTATTGCAGGTTAATGACAAGTTTCTCCTGAAATGTCATGGAAAGCAAGTGATGGGATTCAAGTGGATTTCCGTAAGATCTCTTGAATACCAAAACTTGCGTCCACTCAAATTCACAGCTTTGCTGGCTTAACTGAGCAGAGACAGAGGTCCATGAAATAAGGTTGATTTATTGCAGCTGAAATTCAGCTCCAACATCTCTCCAGTTCAGTGATACATTTCATAGTAGCTCTGTTTCATTTTTTCTTATCTCTCTGTCAGCGTGCAGCTATCCTTCTGTAGCTAGGTTTGTATCTGCTGCAAATTTTACAACTTGAAGGAGAACATGTGTGTGGGAGAAGAGATGCGGTGCCAGTTTCAGCTTTATTTACAAGGTTTGTTACAAGACCAGATTTCATCAGTACGTTTTAGACTAGTACTGGCTTGATGCAAGATCCTATGTACAAACTAGGATTAACTTCCCTGGCTGTAGGTCAGGCTCTTCTGTAGACTGCAGGAAGTGTTTGCTGGTAGACGGCTGCAGGACTGGACTTCCATTTCAGCAGTTTCTCTGGTTGTTCATGCAGTGATGGTAATTAACATTTATTTCATGTATAGTGATATTAAATGGAAGGAAGTGCTTAGTTAAGCAAAGCTGGCACAAAGTTGGTTAGCTTGTCAAATCACAAAGCTAATATAGGAAGGGTTTCTGAACACAAGTTCCTGATGCTAATTCCACAGCATTATTGATATACATTCAGTAATTATCTTTGCTGGACCCTTTCTCAGAAAGTCCTTTGGGAATCCCATACCTAATTGCTTTCACAAAAATCCCCTGATAAATCAGGTTAGCATAGCTTTGTTCTAATCAGCTACTTATATGTTCTAAAACATATAGAAAACCTGCTTTTTTGGTTGAGTAGTAACAAAAATTCACACTTTGCGGAACGGTTTCTGTGTGGCTGAGAAATTTGTAAGATAGTGTCGCAGCACTTCTTATATATAAGGTTTAGTATAATGTATTCATTAAATGTACACAAGGTTCAGTTTGCCTGAAGAAACCTGTGTGAAGGCAGCTCCTTGACTTGTGTGTCGCAGCCTGTTTCCAATTAGGGGCTGTCTGTTTGTCTTTGCTGCACTCCAGGCAAAGGTGCAGAAGCATCTTCTGATTGCTCTCTCTTCAATGTTCAACACATCGCCTTCATTCATCCGAGTCTGGGGTCTGTGAAAACCTATGAGTTCCCATTTTCCTGCCGTCTGCCTCTGAGAGGTTATTATTTGACTCTATACCAAAGTCTTGTTTCTCTAATTGCCAGGCATGAAGAGCTGTTCTTATTTGCGTCTGTTCACGTCAGCTCAGTTAATTGTTGTCTTTGCATCTCAAAAGCAGCTGAGTAGCATCATTCAGCATAATCCATTTTATGGGCATGTATCTGTGCTCATTCCCACAACCTTATCATCATACCACAATCCTGCATTATGCCAGCCTCTTGTGGGGTTACAGTGACTGTGTCTAGTTAGCAAAAGATACACCCAAACCAAAGTAGAAAACCGTGGCCCCTTATAGACATGACCTGCAAAGCAGTTTTGCTCACCAGCCATGGAGTCTCTAAAAGGTGATGTGTCCTGGGCAGGCTCCATACCTGTCTCTTGAGAGCTGCCCGAGGGGAAGAGCTCTGCTTTTCCCCTGTATGATGACCTTTCCAGGGAGCAGAAGTAAAAAAACTTTCAAATATAAGAAGTGACCTTTGTTGTGTTCCTTATGTAAGAGAATCAGAGTCTCATTCATGATGTAAGGGACAGGGAGAAATGGATGAAGAGATTGGGCAGCAGAGATGCTTGTGTTGTGTTATTAAGTGAATGCAGGCAGTCATTATTCCGCAAACCTTTGCCAGACTGCTGTTTAAAGCGCCATTTACTGAAAATACCATGACAATGGCAGGGGTAAGTCATAGCCAGTAACTATAACAACACGCTTCTCCCGCACTGCAGCCGTGTGTGTAAGCGGTGTCTCGGGAGAGGAAGAAATTACTCTGTTTACACGTGGAGCGTACAAGAGCCAGGAGCATGAACCACCTCTCTCTAACAGCTGCTACAAAGCACATGATAGATGAGTGTGCTGAACAGTGATGTGTTCAAGTAGATGTATTTCCTTTTAGATTTACCTCCAAGCAAGGTTCACAGTTTTAAGAACTTAACATTTCTCCTCCAATCTGTTCTGCCAGGTCCTGCTAACTTACAGCCATGGTTTTGTGTACTGCTCTATGAGACTCTTGATAAGGCTGAGGAGAAGATTACACCATTTACAGCCAGAATAACTCTATGGCTAATAAAGTCACGGCTGTTTTTAAAGATATTGTCACCTATGGGAGATTTTGGGTTCAGTGGGAGAGTCATCACGGTGCAAGCATCTTACTTTTGCTACCCTGGGAAGACCATAGAGGTGTGCTGGTGTGCTTCACTCCCAGCAAAGAGTAAAGCCCAGGTTTTAAAGGACCGATTCTCTTCTTCAGATTAGAACTAACCTCTCCTCAAATATGCCACAGCACTTTCTGAGGTGCACTCTCAGTTCTAGTTTTTCCACTGTCAGGGTGCAAGTGTGGTCCAGAGTGCGACGGAAGATGCCTGTGCGCAGAGCGTGCGATGCTGCAGGCTGCGACAGCCCTGCCCACCCACGGCAGCGTGGGTGGGAGCTCTGCTGACCTCAGTGGGACACGGTCTGGACCCGGCATAGCGCTAGGAGCTGAATTCTCAGGGAAATAAAAGAAAATTTAATTAACTACTCAAAATAGATTAAGTAACAAAAGAGCTCTTCTAGTTCTGTGATTTTTACAAGTTCACTTGTTATTTCCAAATGTTATGTAATTCACTCCAATTAATCCTCCAAGCTTTTTTTTTTTTAAAACCGTAGTTCGCTTTGGCCTGTCACTTTGTATTGCTGAAATCGTAAGATTGTTTTTCCCCAAATAGGTGACAGACATTTGGAAAGCAAGCAGCCTATTCATGAATATTAAGAGGAACAACAAAACAAACTAATATTCATGGAACCTGGAGGGTATGCAAGTGTTGCTTTTCCTGCGGAGATTTCTAGTCAGTGAATATGTATTCTGCAGGAAATAAAAGTGAGCCTAATCTGGTGCTTTGATAGCTATTGTTTGCTTTTCAGGACAGCGAAGAGGCTGGTACTGTATTGCATAGTGGCAGAAGAGTAGCATCCATGGACTGCAGACTGCTTGGCATGGCAATCCATACTCGGGTCTTCCACACAATGAGTGTCATGTTCCTTAAAAAAGAGGACAAACCACTGAAACATCATCAGAAAGAGTGGGGCTAGGTTACAAATAGTAAAAACCAGCACACACAGATGCGGTATTGACTTGGGCCCAGGCTTATCGAATCAGGCATCTCATCTCTTTTGGGGTAGGAGTGTTAAACTGCAAAGTTGTCTGTGCACAGGACAGGTCGAATACATACAACCGCAAAACAAGACTTTTTGTACTATTCGATAGGTACGTGTCAAAAACGGAGATCTGGCTGGGGTCCTATAGAGTTGGAATTAACAGGGAACTTGAAATTACTAGGAGCAAGGAAATGTATATATGAAGCCTGTTGGAACAAATTCTCTTTTCCAGTAAAATCTTCTGGCTCCCAACCTATTAGATCTTTGAGTCGTGGCATTTTTTTACCTAAAAGTCATATCAGAAATTTTTTTTACTATACAAACATCAATACAGTGGGTTGTTTTCAGCCAGGCTGGAGTCTGCACCTAACCTGCACCAGCAACGAGCAGGAAATATATTTCTGAAAATTCACATTTTCCTACATATTTGAGTCACTTTCAGTTTATCATTGGTAATAATGATACCAATGAAATCAGTACAGATTTTCCCTTTGACTCCAGATGAGATCTTCAGGGGCATTTTCTTAATAGCCACTTGTGTGAATTCTGTGGAGTGGTCCTGGTTCTCCACTAAGCATGCATCGCAACTCGCAGGGTAGCACAGATCTCGCGTCGTTTTTTGCCTTGCTGCAGTGGATGTGTTTGCGGTGCACCAGACACGGTCTCTGCTGACTGCTGAGCCCTCCTTCCATTCTTTAAGAGGCTGTAATCAGTCATCTGAATTTCTACACGTTCATGGTGTAGCCATAAGCACCTTTACGGGTAGCTGTTTTCTTCACAACAATCAGAGCTGACATCAAATGTTTACATAAGGATGATACTAGCATCTCTCTGGTATCTGCCAAAATTAGCAATTTGCTCATGGCAGATGGCTCCAAATTAATCTGGTTCACAGATGGGACTACAAATGCAATTCCTCAATAATGAGAATGAAAAGAAAAGGGGTCTCAGTATTTATGACTGTGATTCACTTTGTTTCGATGGTCCAAAGGCCTTCTGAATCAATGAGATCTCACAGATACCTATCCATATGTCTTCCAAAAGAAGGAGCTTTACAGAAATAAACCCTGGAAGAATATGGTTGTGAAGAGGAAACTATAGAGAATAAAAGGCAAGTTTTCAGTCTTAGTTGCTAATCCTCAGATACCTGCTGGTGGAAGGTTGCTGCACTTCATAGTAGTAGCAAACTTAAAATTTGACCTCAAAAATCCTCTTTCAAATGAGCTGATGAGTGAAAATCTGCCTTAATCTTTGTGTAAATATCATCGATCAGCAGCCTACAGGCAATCTTTCGTGAACCAGAAATTATATGTTGCATTAAACCATTTTATTTTTGCCCAAATCCAGTAGCTTTATTGATATAATGTGGTTTAGCTTAATTTTCCTACTCACATAGGGTTCTTTGTCCTGTACGCAGATTCTGGTGCAAAGTTTAACTCTTAACCACCAACGGCCCTTGATTTCTGTAGACTCGCTGGTACTTATTAGATGTACAAGCTCATTGCTAGCATTGTCAGCCGTGTGCTATTGCTGACAGGACTGATTAAGTCAAAGGAAGCAGATCAGTTGTCAGTATCTCATGACATAAAAGCTAGATTCTGCAGGCAATTAGAAAAGTTTTAGAAGCTGCCGGTGTTCCTCATGCCCTGGCTGAAGTGGTTACTGTGGGTCTGTCTCACCTGCAGGCAAAGCACACAGAGGTTCCCTGCGGCAGGATCAGAGGATCTGGGGTTTGTAGCTGTGAGAAATGTTATCCTGTCTCCTTCAGGAAAAGGTTTATGTTTCTTTTAGAGGTGAAGGAGAGACTTGTGGACTTCCCAGCTAAAATTGCTAAGCCTTGCAGCACTAGCTCCTAACCTATAAGCTAAGGATGGATGTGGGGAGATCGCTCACATACAGGCTGAACAAAGAAGTCTTGCTTACGTCGTGGTAATGGATATTCTGGGTGTGTGCACTGTCTTTTTCTGCAACATCACGGACAAGGCCAGCAAGGGTGGAGCCTTACAAAGGTGTGAAGTACAACAGAGTGATCAAAGCAAGCCCAAAGTGCAAGCAGATCTGTGTAGCCCTTCTGCAGTGTTAACCATTGCATACCAGCAGTATTTGTGTTCTTCCTTGAGTTTAAAAAGTTCCGGTAATTCAGGAAGGCGTTGAAATCTGGGCATCTGTATCAGGGAAGTCTACAGGCATGAGCCGTTCTCATTGAGTTCTTGCTATTGAGCACTGTAACAGAGGGTCACAGGCTGATTGGTATGACTCAGGACAGACACTGTGCCCTTCGGTGTGACTCAAACCAGCCATTTCCATGTTAATATGAGAGGTTCAAAGTGAAAAGGGAAGGCTGAACCTAGTTAGATACACTCTGAGCAAGAGCAAGTTCTGAAGAATAGAAGCAGTTGAGAAAAACTGGCCACAAGTTCCCAATATGAAAATATTTGAAAGGCACAATAAGGAAGAAAGATTATGTCTGAAAACAGAAAACTAGCTGTTACTGCTCCAAAGCCTAATGGCTCTGCTAGCATCCAAGCTTTTCATTATTTTTATTGATGCAGTAATAATTCACAGCTATAGTTAACATGCCTTTGACATTGGCGGCTGCCTTCAAAATGAATTCCATCTAATTAAACTAAACAACAGAGAAATCAAAGACCACTTCAGTTAATGATTACATTTAACTGGGAATTTCTTTCCTCCCTCCCCACTGCCTTCCTCCCCAAATAATCTTAAATCTTATGAGAAGGAGGTGAGGCAAAACAAAGAACTCGGGTGATACATCTCATAGACCTAATGAGTAGCATCGGGGCTAAGGCTCGCAGGCTCCAGTGCCAGCTACCAGAGATCTGACAGTGGCAAGTAAGTCACTGGCTGCTTCTCCTGGGCCATCATAAAGTCTGTTATTAGTTCCTAGGAGAGCTGGTGGGGTCAGGCCAAGAACTGCATCACAGCATGCACAAACATGTCGTGCTTGTAATCTAACGTATAGATAGGTGGAGAAGTCAGGAATGCACTGTTAATACGAGATGCTTCCCAGGGAATTATCTTTATTAATTTGTGGGAGTGATCTTAGCACTTGCCTGCGTTCGGCACACTGTACAGTGTCTTTTCAGTCAGGAACGATGGGTGCATGGGATTCAGCTGGGTGGATTGCCTGTAACAAACTACTAAAATAATCCTGTTTGTGTTCCTGCACAAGTAAACTTTTGGTCTCTCTATAGATCTATTGATTAAGATGTTAAGTTTCAAAAAAATATATTTCATTACCTACCCAACATCCATGAATGTGCGTAGTTGACTCACCACCCTTTGCTCATAAGCCCCAATTACAGCATTAGCTGCTCCTTTACATCAGCCCCCTGACATCACACAACACATGTTTTTGCCTCTGGTCTGTAAGACTTCTGAAAGCCGGGAGGAGTTTTTGACACGGCTATTCACTGAATCAAATATGCAGGAGAGTCTGCCTGATGCAATAGTTGCAACATATTTTCCAAGGGAAGCTTCTTTGTATGGGGAAATCGAACATAACAAATTACAGGCTCCTCCGAAACAAAGCTCTAGGATCTCTAAGGAACTGTAGGAGGGTTTAGCAGGAGTCCCCTAGTCCTTCTCTGGCTGTTAAATAGAGCTGTGCTTGGGTTTGCGAAGTAGAATGGCACCGTTATGGCTTGGTTATCCCTGTGATCGGCAGTCTTTTGGTGGCAACAAGGGGGGAGGAATCAAAAAGGCATTGGCTGAGAACAACATTCTCCCTGCTTGTCTCCGCATTGCTACAGCAAGGGAACGCTGCGATCCAAGGTCTGTGCTCTGTCATTGCCTTGGGAGAACATGTTGGAAAACCGCTCAAGCCTGCATCGTTGGTACTTAATTCATGGCAGCGGGAGAGGGCTTGTGCATTCCACTTAAATACTCTTCAGGCAGACAGATGATGAGTTAGAGCCAGTCTCTGAAGCATGAGGGGCATATCATTAGCTAGATGTTTTGAACTACCTACCGTTAGAAATAACAAAGGAAATCACTGCCTAAGTGGTAATAGAGGAAGATAACAACTGCACAGATTTTATTCTCATGCAAGACCCTGCCACCTGTCTAGAGAGTAATTCCTTTACTATCACAAAGTCTGGGGTCTTTTCGGAAGTGACAGCATATTCTTGGTTCGTATAACCACAATGCCAAAAGCACAGCTTAATAGTCAAAATGGGTAGAAACGCAGCCTCCTGGTTTGTAAGCATCAAGATGTGTTTTGTGCAACATCAGACAGCGCTGGGCTGGCACCAGATGCAGTCACTTGCTCCTCTCTGTGATGCTGTCTCATGATCAAATCTGAGTCTTGTCTTTTTTTTGAAGGAATGTGATTAAATAGAAACACAACTCACCTCTCCCAAGCAAAAAGCGCTCCCTTTTCAAGCCCTGTTAGCAACATATTACCTCACCTAAACTTAATGAAACATCTCTCATCTGCACACAGTAATAAATTACAGGAAATAGGGACATTTTGTGTACAAAGATGACATAAAAGGCTATAGATAGCATGATTATTAGCCTATATTAGCACATCTTGTCCTTGTTACCACTAGGAATAGAAAATACGGAGACCAGATAAAATGAATTAAAAAGCTGGACAACTCATCCCTCCCAGAATAAATCCTGGAAAATATTAGAAAAAGAGTAGCCATAATAAAACAAAGATTACCTTGAAGGCAGAGCCTGCAAATTTCCAGTTAACTATGGGCTGTCTTTGTTTCAGAATGCTTGGGGGCAGGGGAAAGCTTATTGATAAAATGAAAAAATGTCTAAGGTGCAGTGACGTTCCAAGGCCTTTAGTGTAGTTGAGAAATGTACAGGACTAGATTAAGTAAGCTCTTTAACAAAATTCATTTCCAAACTTAAAAAGAACATTAAAAATTATTAGGGATTAGCCTTTATTTTTACCCAAAACAGCTGCTCCTATCACAGAGTAACTCTTAAAATGGTACTGAAGAAAGGTGAAAAAATGAGCAAACAGCATTTTATGTTTCCAAATGGGGAAAAAAAACAGGTTCAGCCATATATGAACTAGTCTGCCTATCCAAACTTCAGGGGACAATTCAATTTGCTGTCACGTCAGCAATACTAGACTTACACCTGAGTTGGTATCAGAGGGTCTCAGGAAACAGATCTAGCAAGCAGCCAGGGAATCTCTGCATGTTGGCAAGACTTTGGTAGATCCATAACATGCTGTGAGCCAGGTTCTGATTTCATTTATGCCACTTTTTCTCTAGCAGCTTCATTAACATCTGGATTTGTAGTAGTCCTGAACTTTTGTCCTTTGTTTAACTGGACAAGAGTCGCTATTCAGCTAGCCCCAGGCTATGTAAGCGTGTGATAAAACCAAGATTCATTTGATATTTGGTCATATCAGAGAGATAACGTGACATAGCATGTAAGTTGTGACTACAATGAACTTCTGAACCGTTCTTACACAGATGAGAAGTCATAACCAGGAGAGGGTGCCATTGCTCATGGCACAACATTGGTCTTATTTCTCCAAACATTGGTCTTATTTCTCTGAACATTGGTCTTATTTCTCTGAACAAGAGCAGGCACTCGCCAGCTCCCCTTCCTGCTAGATTTATTAGTGCTTAGCTGGAGCAAGACAAAGGAATACAGGGCAAAGCACACCTCAAGACTGCACTTATTTTAAATACAAGAGGTTCAAACACAAGCTAACTCTTTAACAGCAGCCCTCTGTGACTTGGAGAATAAACTCCACACTGACTGCACTCTTTCTTCATTTCATCATCAAGTGCTTCATCTTATTTCCTCCACCCACATCAGAAAGGGAGAGTGGCTGAGAGGAGGGAGTGCTCTGTCTGGAATAAGTTGTCATAGACCATTTAAATGCATATTTGCAAAATCCTTTCCTTCTGAAAGCTTCTCTCTGGATTCCTCTTTTTTAATCCCCAACGAAAGAGAAGTTATTATATAGCATCAACCACAAATGGCAACATCTTTTGACAATCTTTCTGGCTGCATTGCATTTCCTAAACACATGGCTGAACACAAGCAGCTCTGATGCAGTTCTGCCACTGTCAAATGCACTAAGTTTCAGTTTAGCTTTGAAAACTAATCCCTTGGGTCTACCTCCATTTTTAAACACATGGATGAGAAACCAAATTAAAACTTGAAGAATCTAGAGCAGATGTATCTGTATTTTGTTTATTGGTTGCTGAGAAAAAACTTTGGTTATACAGATACCACAAATCTAATTTTTCACATTATTTCAGTAGTAATGTGTTATATCATGCTACTTTTTATTCAAAGGTACCTGTTTCAGTGTTAATATGTACCATCTGGTAACCTTCTATCAGCATTCGGCTTGCTGCAAGGCACTAGAAGGTACTAATTTTCTCTTCTGCAGTATCAGTGTGAGGGGCAGAGACTTTATTAGGCTTTACAGGTATGTAAGTCGCTGAGCAGATTTTAGACCAGAAGGAGCCTTTTCTTCAGCTGGACATTCTGACACAGCTGTACTGAAATCACTGGAGTACTTCAGTAACAACAGCAGAACTTGCCCAAAAGTACATCTATAGCCACGTGTGCTTTATGCTGGAGTTCTGAACTTGTTCATAACCAGTACAAAAGCCCTTAAAGTACATTACTTTTTTGTTATCAGTTTGTGTTGTTCATTATATTTCATTAACCAAATTACATCATTTCAGTCAATTAATTGCTCTTTAGAGAAAAAAGATCCTCCCTATTAATACAGATACTGTCATCACTCTGATACAAAATGTCTCTCAAGGCATCTCTGATTAAGATATTCAGTTATTGAAACCTGCACCACTGCATCACCTAAAATGAATGCTTAAATTTATAGAAGCATGTAATATTTTTCCAGAGTCCCACATAAGGAAACAAATGTCCATGGGATTCTGCCAATGAAGGAATTTGTTTGTGGGTTTAGGCAAGAAGCAGGATTCAGTTGGCCATGCCAGTCACAATATATATTTTTTTCGAGACCCTTTTGCTGGTAACATGGCTGATCTGCAGTCTAGCAACACTGACTCCATCTCTCATGCTCTATTTATAGAGCTGCAGCTAGAAGTACCACAGGACTGCAATTCTGAACAAAATCACAGTCGCTGCTAAAGCTCCTTCAGACCGCTGAGCCTCGCGCTAAATTGATGTAGTACAAAAACTTCTTTTTAGAATGACAGAAATTGGCTGTGCCTGTTACCACACTTGTAGATGACATATAAACTTCCCCATAGAGCTGCATGCAGGAAAACAAACTAGAAATAGGAAATCCTTGCTCAGTAAGTTACCCAAGCTTCCATTTTTGTAAGTGTTACTTTTGAAGTTTTCCAGTGAGGTTGCATGAGTTTGTTTTGTTTAGTAAAACATTGTTGTGGCAATTAGAAAATCTTTTATAACATATAGTTGTATCAAAAAGTTATGCAAACTGAAAATAATGCAGATTAATACATTTACAGTTTATCATGGTTATACTTACAATTTATTACACTGGTCCAGGTGGAGTGCTAGTTTATGGAATGGAGATGGCTTGAAAATGGGGCAGTTCCACCTGTAACAGGTAAAAGTATTATTAGTTCTTTTTGAGCAAAAGTGGTGGCATTTGCAATGCCAGACAAGATGCATATTTAGACTGCCTCTGACCCAAGAAGCTTACAATTAGAGATTATCAAAACTAAGAAAGTAAAGGATTTTGTGGTTAGGCTTTGCTTTACTTTCTAGATATTCTCTTTTCCGTTTAGGTCTGAAGCACTGAAGGGTTATCTGGGGAGACTGCAGCTGTGACCACCAGTAAAGTTGAACACTGAGGAGGGACCTGAACATGAAGAGGGACTAGTGTCTGGTTGGGTTACCAGACCATAATCAGGGGGACTGTCGAAATAGAGGGGCAGAAAAGCGTAAGATGCAGAGATAGGAACTGAAAAGCACCCCCAGATAATCATTAGAGACAGACTCTTTCCTCAGAGTTCAGAATTTTGCACATGACTGGCAAGTTCCTTTGCTGCAGAACAGCTTTTTTTTTTTAACCTAGTTGTCCTTTTTTTATATGCATAGATAAGTGACAGATGCTGTAGAAACATTATAGCTTGCTTTGAAATCTTCCAGTGTTTAAACCTGGATATTAGCTTCCATGGTCCGTAAAAGGCAAAAGATGCATTCATATTAGTCTTTTAGTTTGTTTGAGGAGCATGCTCTTGAGCTGTACCTCCTTAACCTCCCCATTTACTGCACTTTGGTTCACATTGCTGAGCAGTCTCAGAGCGCTTGAGCTGGATTGCTTTTACGCAACACTAAACCAGAGGATGTGTTCCAGGGGCACTCAGATACCGGATTAGATTAAATCCAAGGTAAAACTCCTACAACAAAAGACCTACAACAAGGCCATCGGGTCTTCAGCACCAGTTTTTTTTTTATGCTCCATAGTTCTGCTCATCTTACACTGTACTAATTACTAACACAAGCAGAGATGCCTGCTCTTCCTATCCAGGGCTTCTTTCCAGCAGTGCACTACTGAAAAACTTGTTTTTCCGTTCAGAGGAGAGCTTAGCTATACTGAACAGTGCTTTTATGTGAAGTAATCCTCTATTTTCTTCTCCTCTGATGAATTAAGTTTGGTTCCTCCCCCCCCCGCTTTTTTTTAAATAAAGGAGATTTTTTTCACTCGCTGCAGTATCATTCAGAGAAGCGGTGGTACAGTGGCAAGCAGCCTACCTTTATGAGGATTAAGTCTAGAACGATGCTAACAAACATTCAGTCACTCGTTGCTAATGGTAGCGTTAATTTCTTAAGCTAACATGACCAAGATGAAATACAGATAAGGCACATGCTCCTGTGCAAGTAGTGACAATAAGGTTCTGAAGGACTCAGCTTAACAGCTTGTGTCAGGTGATGAGGTTAATGGAAAAGAATTTGTTATTCAGGTCACTTAATGAAAATAACCTTCAAAGAGTTTAGCGGAGCCCTTGAGGTAGAATAATTTATTCCTCTTCTGCTTCCATCACTGTAAGTTAACCCAAGACATAGAAGCAGCTGATCTAAACATGAACTCGACCTGTCAGAGAAGTTCAGGAGGAACATCAGCAATTACAATGCATTGTTGTAATCTCTCTTGCCCCTCCAGTGATAACACATAGAGGACAGCCTTCAGAGCAAAGGCTTGCTTTGCATAGCCCCATCTTTAGAACAAGACTGGTTGTTAAGATGCAGGTTATCAAAACACTGTGCAAGAAGGTAACAAAAATATTCACCACAAGACATAAAATTTTTAGCCAATGCATGGTCTATAGATCAGCCAGGCATAGAAAAGAGGGAGGCCGCAGCAGCCATCATTCCCACTACTCCTCTTCTGTGTTTTGGTGGTTTGTTTTGCTGCTTGGCTATGATCAGAAATAAGCTTCAGCTCCTGTGATTTGAGGCCTTACGCTGATCTGCTCCCAGACCCTGGGGAGCCTCTATGTCTCCGCACCACTGTTTCCCTTCTTATCCCTTAATTAAAAGGGCTGCAAGCTGCCCAGGAAATGTGCAGCTGCCTAAGCCCTAACAAAGCAGCGCTCCATTTTTGAGGTGAGGGCTTGCGATACAAGCCAGAATAAGGGATGAAAGATCCCTTTATAGATACCCCCGATTTGATCCCAAACCTCAGGACAACCATTTTGAGAGCCCTAGATCCAGATTTAGAAAACCTCAGGAGCAGACAAGATTAGCACCATCCCCACCTGTAACATTACTACCTTGTCTGCAAGTGCCCATTTCATATTCTGAGCAACATGAATACCTCATCTGTGTAAAGTTGAAAATCCTTTTCACAGCCATGGGTACAGTAACCTCCATATAGAAAAACAAGATTAAACTTGACAGTAATAGGAGTGATAGAGGGGGAAAGCATTCTTCCTTTGAGGCAGAGGCTCTGAACACAGCAGCCAGTGACTGACTGAAAAAGGAGGGGAAGAAAGATAAAGAAGCATCAGGGCTTAAAAAAATAAATGCTTCTAAGAGAAAGAAAAAAGAAAAGCCTGCACCTTTCTCTTGACATTTAACAAACTACCTAAACAAGCTAAGCAAAGGAAAAGGAAGAAAGTCAAAGACCTTACAGAGAGCTGCTTGTTACTAGATATCTTAAAATACTTTTATCCAACCTTGCTAAGAGACACCAAGCCCTCTGTGACCCCCAGCAAATCCTCACTACCATTCTCTCTTCTTCCCCCTGAGCCGTACTTACATAGGCTCCCTCCTGGCTGCCTCTGTAGGGACCAGCCTTGTTAGCAAAGCCTCCTTCCACCTGTGTGTCTGTAGGCTTCAGAGATTTAACTCCTCATGTGCCGCATCCAGGGTCGCAGACTTGTGTTATTCCCCCAAATACCTCTATCCACCCAGCGAGCCCTGCTCCAGTAACTGACCCTGCATCTCAGCGTGGTACCGACCCTTGGGAGAGTGCTGTGTGTTGCGAACAGGCTCTGTCCTGCTGTTGCAGCTGGGTTATGTAGGGGTTTATCAATCACCTACAGCCGGGTAGTCTTTAGCTCTTTAGTGCTGTAGAGGTGCTTAACTCCCTGGGAACTCAGATCCAGTGGTGAGAGGTTCACTGTCTCACAACCAGTCTCAAGTATATCCCGCAGAAGGATTTCTAACCAGTTACTTCATGCTACTTTATCGCTGCTTTACTTTTTGATTTTTACAGATTGAGTAATGTTTCCTGTCATTAGGACTCTTTGACAATAGTTTCTCTGAAACGCCTTTGACATTTGCAAGGGGAAACAGGCCTACTGTTCACCAAAACCAGCAATCACCCCTTGAGCAGCAGGATGACAACTGCCAGGGCAAGAGCGGTGGGCACACAAAGTACAGGATGCTTGGGTAATGATTAACACACAACAAAGGGAGCTGCCTGTGCTGCAAATGGAAACACACTGCGTGTTTGGGATGTAAGAGCATTTTGGTCTAATTTTGCACTCTGCATATAGTAATAAGACACAACAGGGTGTGCATTAAGCTCATCTTTTGAGAAGTGCAACAGTAGCTGAATAATGCACACCCCAGAGTGTCTTATTTGTAGTGGACTATGGCTCATTAATTTTACATTTAAATTTTTTCAGATCCATTAAAAAAAAAAACAACAAATCTATTCTGAGGGCAGTTATGTAATGTATCCTTCCACTGAAAAGTATTTTCAAATAA
>NW_009621536.1:0-34339 GCF_000690535.1 Cariama cristata | reverse complement strand
AGGGAAAAGGTGAGGAAGAGCTTTGCTCAGCTGCCGACCAGTGTTTGGTTTGGTTTGTATAGGGCCTGCAATGAGCAGGTTCTTGGCCTCCTAATGCGGAGATATAATGCAAATAATGATCGTTACAGAAATCGATTCAGTGTTCACTCTTTTCTAGACTTTCCTTTCTTTTTGTGTAATTACCTGGGCCTTTTGTCTTCCTTTTTTTGCCCACGAAAGTCCATCTTTTGGTATATGAACCAATAGCCATTTCAGAACAGGTTCATATATAAAGCATTCAGATGGGGATGCGACTGACTTTTACACCAGACTGGGAACTGAATGGTCACAGGTTCCTGCTTGGGAAGCAGACAGGCATGATTTGAGGGAAGATGGTTTTGCCAGAATAGCAGTGTGTGTGCATGCATGGATACAATAGGATTTAAAGAACAGAGGGTGTTATAAAAGCTCTGTTTTGTCATGACATCACTTCAAAAATATGAAGGAGGGACAAGTGATTCTGCTTTTCCACGTGAAATATGACTATGATTTGTCCCTCTGTGTAGGTTCCAACCTTGATGATGGACACCCAGTTTTCAGAATTCACTCCAGATATCACCCCAATAATGCTGGCGGCTCACACCAACAACTATGAAATCATCAAACTGCTTGTCCAAAGACGGGTAACAATTCCACGCCCACACCAGATCAGGTGCAACTGTGTGGAATGTGTCTCCAGTTCGGAGGTGGACAGCCTGAGGCATTCCAGGTCAAGGCTGAACATCTACAAGGCCTTAGCCAGCCCTTCGTTGATTGCCTTATCAAGCGAGGACCCCATCTTGACGGCTTTCCGACTGGGCTGGGAGCTGAAGGAGCTCAGCAAAGTGGAAAATGAGTTCAAGGCTGAATATGAAGAGCTTTCACAGCAGTGCAAGCGTTTTGCTAAGGACCTTTTGGATCAAGCACGGAGTTCCCGAGAACTGGAGATCATTCTTAATCACAGAGATGATCAAAGCGAAGAGCTGGATCCCCAAAAATGTCATGATTTGGCAAAGCTAAAGGTAGCAATAAAGTATCACCAGAAAGAGGTAAGAGTCATCTAAATGCCAAGGTGTGTGAAGGCTTCATGTATTGGGTAAAATGATTAATTTCTATAGTCTGCATGGGTTTGCTCAGGGTTGCTAGGTGAGAGCCAGCTGGGGTGAGTTAGGATTGAGTGGAGAGCCATGGGCAAATGGGTTAGTCACAAACCAGAAGGTTCAGTCCACCTTGGTGACAATGTGAATCTGATCACAGTTGAGGGCAACAGGACTGGAACTTGCTGCAGTGAGTTATGGTTTCTACGGCATCGATGCTTTCTGTTCAAAGATACTTGAATCCCATTGCATTGTAACCCATGCCCCTGCAAAGAACAGCCTTGAGAGATTTCCAGGCTTGTTAGCTCCGAAAGCTTTTCCCAGTAGCTGCTTTTATACAGGAACCAAAAGCTAGAAGGGATGGCCTGGCTCATGAAGGTCTTGACTTCAGGAAATAATATAATACACAATTCACTTCCTCCAGCCACCAAACACTTCCTAGCACCCATTCAACACTAACTCACAAGGGCCAGAGAAGCGACAGCAGCAAAAGAGAGCAGGAGAGATCAAGAGCACTCTCACTCTCCCAAATCTCCATGTTACCAGCAATTTTGTTACGTGAAAATGCTCATGTGATGCTAGGAAGTGGATCACATCGTGCAAATACTTCTTCACACTTGAGACACCTTGAGTTGATTCTTGCTCTTTGATTCATCCATGTTTTAGGAACTGAGAAACAGTTCCCAGAAATTCAAACTCCTGCCCATAGTACCAGAAGGAAAGACATTCTTCAGCTAAAGGGCACAGAGCCTTTCAGAATCCCTGCAAATCCAGATATTTATAAGTTGATTCAATAAAGACCACGAACCCAAGGAGAATGCTGACAACAGTTCCATTAGTTGGCTCTGGATTTTCTTTCTCTTTCCAAACCTGGACAGAATTTAGTAGATGATATATTACTGTTGGCCAGTGATGTTCCAGGTTATCTGAAGGAGGGATTTAGCTTGCTTGGTTGAGGAACTGAATTGCAATGTCTCTTACATTCTTCTGTGTCCAGAGGGTGACAGGAGTGCTGGAAAATCCTGTCACATTACTGTTTTCATTGTCTTCCTCACACTTGACGCTTTGTTTTATGCATTGACCCAGCTGACGACAGCTTGATATGATACATTACACCTCCTTTAATGGCTGCTCATGTCATCCGAGGTACAATAGTCAAGAAGTGAAAGATGCAGATTTTCCTTTCTTCCCTTTGGTCTGTTATGCCTCCTGAGTACCAGTCACTTGATGCAATAAGCTGGAACCAAAGCCTCAAGCTTTCTGGGATCTAGCACGGGGTCACTTACTGCTCTTATTGGGCTACTCCGGTGAAGTGTCAGCAAGGCTCACCGGCTTCATCTCAGGTTGTGTTTTTTACTCTACCTGACAGGGCTAGGTAACATCATAAGTGCTTTAGGGACACAAACAAGAATTAGTCTGGAAAAGGGTAATACGGTATATCAGGTCAAATGTTCCTCGAATCTAAGAAGAGCCAGAAACTCTTCTTCTGGGTTTTTTTACTGGCCTACTAGCTACAGATGCTGTACCCACATACACCCTTCAGCAGGCAGCATACCACTGGCACTGCTGGGTGTATTTCACCGCTGATTTCGATGTCTTATCGCAGTTCAGGCTCACTATTGACATCCGAGCATAAATCTGTGGCTACCCTTATCTTGTATTCACATTAAGAAACTGCAAATCTGAAAGAGTTCATTATATTTGAAATGTAATGCTGAACAGTCCTGAAGCTCTTTTATTTTAACATAACAAATTTTTAATCTTTGCTTGCTTGCTTGACAGCATTTATCTCCTTTTTTTAGGCATATTTGACTGAATTCCAAGCATATGGACAAATGCCATGTTTTGTGACATATTCATGACAGTTCCAGCATATAAATGATAGCAAATATGCTCTGTGTTGCCAGCTAAAGTCATGCTGTTTCCAGGTAGAATACTGGAGTGAGTTTGGGAAACCAGCACTACTGAATCCCCTCATCCTACCTGGTTATTCACAAATACCTGATGCATCCTGCAGGGTAGCGTTTGTATGCAACAAAATATGGCAGTGGTTTTCTTATTATGATAATTAGTCCAGTACAAACCACCAAGCAAGGTGCAAACATCATTGCCAGCTTCTGAAAAAAATGAGCAGGAACATTTGTCAGGGAGGCACTGAGAAATGCCTTTTAATCATGATTGAAGAGTATCAGACTGAGAGAATTTTTGTGGGGACAGGAAGGAAAATAGAAACAAGTTTGGTTTCGTGAAAGACAGTTCTGCAGAGAGAAATGTCAGACTTTTTAAAAGTAGATCATCTTGTTCCGCTGAAGATTTTTATGTCTTAATGTTAAATGGGATTGGATTGGATGGAGAAGCTTTTTGTATCTTACCGTTGACAAAGTTAGAAGTCAAATCTCCAGTAACCTAAGATGAAAATCCAAAGTGGACCTTAGTTATTTTCTGGGGCTGTAAATAGTTACTGCAGTTGTTCATTCTCTATATTCAGCATAAAAAATGCGTAATCTTACATTGATTTCAGTCTAATTGCTAGACAAATTTCCTGCAGCTTTTTTTCTTTTTGAGTGAAATAAACCTCAAAATTTCCCCCAAAATATGAAATCATTCTATTCCAGCTTAATCAGGCATATCCATTCAACTGCAAGATTCTTTCCAGAGAAGTTGTTAAGAGGGAATTGGTAAAGAGATTATTGCCTTTGAATGGAGGACCAGTACTGTGTGTTTTGGGTAGGAGTAGATCTTAAAGTTACTTTTTCTTTGTACCAGTGTAAGTGATCTGGGAATTCAAGAGTACTCTTCACTAGATATATTATTCAATGTTCTTCTCTCCAAGGCATTTCAGATGAACCCACCGTGCCTTTTTCTTTCCCTGCAATGTACTCCCATACTGAAGAATAGGTGCTGGTTTGTTCCAGATACAGAGAAGTAACAGCATTCAAATTTCTAGTGCAGGTTGATGATCTCTGGCAGTGAATATACAGGACTGAAAAAAATCCTGATGGGAAAAGCTAGACGTTTATGGGCAGTTCTTGCTCCAAAGTGGGCCCTTGGAGGGAAGCTTTTTAAAGCTAGTTAGGCTGCTAAATATGCAGGTAAGGAGGCCATAAGTTTTTAAACAGAATATAATCTGGTTAAGTGCCTAAATGCTGTTGGAGATTAGACACCTATCTTGCTGAGGTGTTTTGAAATTCCGCTGCTGAATTAGCTGCATCTTTTGGCACCTAGCTACTAGAGAAAAATCCGATCCTGTATGTGAATTTTTAGCAAACAATTAGCAATCAGCCCCACCAGGGACAGAAATCCCTGTTCTTTGCACTGAATCCATTAAACATACCCATGGTATCCACAACTTCATCTTTTGATCTGGCCTGAGCGCCTCAGTCTTCACAGTGAGCAGCCTGGACGAGGGCTGTATCCCCGCGTAAATCCCACTGCCAGTGCATTTCTGCCTCCTGACGCAGATACGGGTTTGTCTTTACAAGGGTAGAAAAACCTCCCGTTCTTTTTTTTTCAACAAAAAAACCTGGGACGTACAAGTTTTGATTACTCCCAGACTTTATGTGTGCTAAGTTATTTTATAAACTGACAAATGTGTGGCTCATGAGGAAGAAGACCTTTTTTCTTTGGAGGAGGGCCAAAACAATGGAGAAGAAATTTCTTGCTTTTCATGTTTGTTTTTAATAAGCCCATATAACCTAGAAGGTAAATTACTGTTTACACAGAAGGAAACATTTCAGTTATACAGGAAAGATTAAAATGTGCCCAAAGGTAGCTTTGTAGTATATTTTACGGTAGTAAATGTTAAAACTATGCTGTGCAATGTTCACAAGCTCCCCCTCCAGCTCATCTTAAGTGTGGAATGGTTGTGTCCTCAGTTTCAAATTACAAAAGGGCCCTGATCATTTCTTTAGAACAAAGGAAGGACTTAATAGTTGTGATCGGTGTTTGCATGGCAGTCACAAAATATTAGAAAAACATGAGGACAGCTTTAGTAGACTGCGAAACATGACGAGTTAGATCCAGTGCAGACATGTCAGTTTTCTCAGTCCACTTCCGAAATAAATTATTTTTCTAGGATCATGGCAATTCATGGTCTAAGAGACAAGTAGGTTTTTCATAAATGCTCTGTAGTATATGGCATTTGTCTTCATATTATTACTTTTCAAATTCTTTTATTCATGACTAATTTTGGAAGGAGAAAGATGCTGAAGACTTAATAGGAAAAGGCACAGCTCAGCTGTTGAGGATCAATCTGCACTATGCTGTTCTGGCCCCAAATTAGCTCTGCATTTGTTAATTTGTTTGTATTTCTAAGAAAAGATGGGGAAAAGTCATCTGTTAGGATCTTGCCAGTCACGTAAAGCACAGCTGTATGGACAGTGTACCATCGCTGTATTAGAGAATCAGAGCATAGGCAGAATGCAAATATAATTTTTATGTCCTTTAAGTTTTTTTTACATTGCCAAAATAATGTATAGCAACCATAGTGTAGCACTGAATCAGGTCTAAAAGGGCAGATTTCTCCTTGTATTTAACATTCTGCTCATATATACATTCAGCCTATTCCTGCTTTCCTGCTTTCCATCACAGGTCATTCACATCTTCAAAATGAAGTGAAACATCACAGTAGTGGGTTTTAAGTGCTTTCCATTTTTCTGGTACTGGTAGTTGCAAATGGCTGTGCAGGTTTAGTTTATATGTCTGTAGGAAACTCACACAATGCAAGGCACTCAGAAAAAAAAAAAATTAATTTACCTGTGACTCTATTGCTTAGTACTCGTAGTGACTTAGATCAAAGGAGTGCAGGAAATTCCCTCTCAGAAGTCTTAACCTTAGTCTGTCTTACTCAGTGTACTCTAATCAACGACAAGAAAGGAGAGAAGTGGAATTGTTTGCTTTTCTAATTTAAAACCAGTGCTCTTTGTTGTTTTCTCTTCAGGATGAAGCTTCAAAAGTTTTAGTTCTTTTTTTCCAGGACATTTACATAGACAAGTACCTCCTGAGATACAGTACTAAAGTGAATGAATAATCATTCCTGCCATGCCACATATTTTTCAGCTGTGTCTTGACTCTTGTCAAGTGTGTGGCTGCAGTTAGAGGCACAGCGTCATTCTCCAGGGAGTATGCATAAACCTGGCAAATTCTTAAGGGCACTTCAGTTAGTGTATAAAAAGAGCTTTTAAAAATATCAGAGATGCATGAAAAATGAAGTGCGAGGTCTGTGAAAATCAAGGCTCATCTGCTGCACCTTGTTTACCTGTTTTGAAAGCCGTTCGGGTATCTTGATGGATAGCCACAGATCTTTCTTTGCTTGAAGGCAGTGCTAAGTTATTCTCCTGTGGTTTTGTCTGTTTTCTTGCCCCACTGCCTGGAGGTATAATGATACAGGGCTGAATATTTGTATTGTGTTCTTTAAAGGCACAATAAAAAGCTAGCTTTTCGGTGAGCCTGCTCAGCTCAGAAGATCAATAAACAGGCTTTTACTTTCAGGTTTCTAGAATGAAATCATACCGTGCCGTGAGAAGATCTTTATTAGGACTAGATGGGGGAAGCAGATCTGCTCCTCGTGGAAGGTTTTTTCCTTTCTAGTGACCTGGAACATCCTTATCCCTTAGGGTATTAGATGGTGAGGATGATGTGGTTACGCTACGTCCAGATCTGTCCCACACCACAAACCCGAATGTAACTTTAGGGATTTCAAAAGCACTGAATGTCCAAATGTCAGCTTTCGTTTTCCAACAGAGTTCATTCAGTCATTATCGTATGCAGCAAAGTTACCATCTGATGTGTGAACAGTGGCCTATGCTAAATGAAGCTGTTTTTTTTCAAACTCGATCCCAGCAGGCAGATGACCGCATTACAAAATCTTCCATGCATGTAGTACTAACTGAGCTGTTATCAACAGTCTCAGCGGCAGGACTTTGGGGTGGCAGGTGGGAAGACTTATCTGCATTTGCACCCTTAAAAACAGTCTTGCCTGCTGATCGCTGGTGGGGCAGCAGGGTGAGTGGTGCATGTCTTGGAGCCCCTACTCTGTGGGTTTGTGCAGTTCCCAGATCTGCTTGTTCAGTTTTGGAAAGTAGCATGGTAATTTAACCCATACAGCTGCATTGTGTTACAAAAATTAGGACAAGTGGCTTTTAAGTGTAACTTCTCTTCAAACTTGGAAGAAGAAGAAAGAAGAAATATTCAGAGAACTGATGGTTCATCAATTTGACAAAGCGGACTTGAATGTTTATTTGAGGAAACTGTATTATTTGGTATATTATTCACGTAACACCAAAATGTTCTAACTTGATGAAGGTTAGCCACATATTGCAGCTGTCACAGAACAGAACTGCAGAAGACTATCTTTTGACAGCAAAATCATCGCTGACTAATCTTGCCATGCACAAATTTGAAAAAACAACATAAGACCGATATGTCAGTCAAGGACAAGGACTCTGCTTGTGTTAGTGTGATGTGTAGCAGGCAGTAAATGCCTGGATGATTCTTTAAGTAATTTCTGGTGCCTTGTGCCTCTGACTTAAATGATCTCTTGGACAAAGACAGGAAATATGTTGAAAGCTAAAGGGATTGCCACTGTTTTAAGAACATTCAAGAATGATTTAGTGAGTTCGTCAGTTCCCTTAACTTCATGTATCCCATCAGTCTTCTTGTCAGTAAGAGAAGAGGCTTGGGAAGCCAAAGTTAAAGTACAGGACATGATTGATTGGCTTTCTATAGACAACAGAATCTGGAAAGGAGAAGCGATGCCTTGTATATTGTATAAGCCAAGTGTTCAGTCTTACCACGTCTAGAAGGTCTAGAGTGCCTTTCAGAGTCAGCTGTATGTCAGCAATGAAGAGTGTATCATGTTATTTCATACTTCACTTTGAATCATACCCTGAAATAATAAACTCTGTGGAAGAAGTATTGCTATGGATTCTTCCTTTTGGATATAGAAGCGGTCATTGTTATTTATCTGATTTCTAAATTTCAGCTTTACTTCTGTCGCTTAGTGAAGAGTGTTACAAAACTCTATAAAGAACAGAGATTCCACTCCCCTTACACCCCTTACATATACATCAGATCCATCATCACCCGGACGAGCCATTTAGGTGTCTCATGATGGAGAACACAGTCACCTCATAGTTTTTCACTCCAAGAAAAGTGAGATGGATAGATGGGTTAATCATAACCCCCTCCCAAACTGAGATCTCGTGCAGAATGGCATTTAAGAACTGTGACTGCAGTTTCTGTGTTCTTATGCTTTCTCCACAAACCCCAGCTAGCTGAGTAAACATCCTTCAGCAAAGCTTATGTCCTCCTCACCCTACGATGGTGGTATTACTCAGAAGCAGAGGTAGTCTTTAGAGGTTCCCAAGAATGTGAGAAGTGTTTATAGTATGCTGGTCTGTTCTTTCCTGGATATTGGAGTAAATTTACTCATTCAGGAGAAGGTAAGATAGAAAGAAAAAAACCCTCAAAATTAAATAGTTTCAGCCTAGATATTTCTCAGGTCAGAAAGGAAGCAAATGAAAAATATTTTTAGAACTTTTTATTAACACTAATAGGGTAAAGTAGGTATGTATTTAAAAATACTTGCGAATGACTTTTAAAATTCTCGTGTTTGCTTTACTTATCACTTATTTAATGTAAATGTTAGAAATTCACTAGGGAGAATAAACCCAGCCTTTTACTTAAAAGTCAATACCTTCTGCACTTCAGCTAAAGCCTGTGAGAGCTCCCGGTATTCATTTGCAAGACCTGTAACTCTTGAGGTGCTGCCTGCAGGAGGACTTAGGAAACTCTGCAAGATTTGTCTCTATAAAGTTTTTAGCCTGAGTGTTTTTTCATTGCTTCCATAGGATGTGTCTGATATCCCCTGTTCAGCTCTTGGACACCAGTTAGTGTGTTGTGAATTAATTGACTCTCTCTTAGGTATATCGCTCGTATTCAGCACCTGCTTGTACTGCAGCGCTCTGCCTTTGGAAACCCATCTATACCTATTTCATCTTTGTAACAGAACTGTATCCTGGAATGTTTGCTGAAATACACCCTACAGGAATTTATTTATCAACTATTTAGCAGTCTGCTGTCTGCTAAAATAAATGCTGAAAAATTTTGCTTATGTCTGGACTCTTGCTCAGGGTCTGACTCAGACAAACCCTGTTCTGGTGGGGTGTTTGCTAGCAGAGCATGGCCTCCAGAAGCACCGCGCAGCAGCTTGCCTTTATTCAATGCAGAATTTATGTCTGCACTTAAATCCTGCTGACACAGGCCATAAATACAAACCTATAGCTAAACACACGTTTAAGCGCTCTGAGTAGAGATAGATTTAATTTCAAGCTTAAATACTCTGTTAATGGCTTCTTCCATGGGTAGGTACCCAGGATTTGCACGCCTCTACTTTTATCCTAGAATATGTGTGACCTCTTTTATTTAAACATTTAACCAATCCAACATAAATTTGTGAGAACTATGCATTTTGGTGGAACTGTAGCAGGCTTTTAGAGGTTATTCAGTCTTTCCATTTGTCAGCATGCACATCACTGGTGAACTTCCAGTCGCTACTGCTTAAGCTGAGTTCATGTCTGCTACCATCAAGAGATGTGTTATGGATAGGAGACCTTTAGTTAAGATTCATGTGTCATCATCACTTAAAATATTTTAAGAACAGATTAGACAAAATTCTGTAGAATCTGAGGCCATATGTTCATCTGTGGAGGATCTGGAGTTTGTTTTATTCACCAGCAGAGGGATTGAGCAGTTTGGGTAGCACCTGGTTTTCCTGAAGGACTCTTCCAGCTCAGCTAGTGATCGTCTTAATGGCAGGAATGACTGCCATTTGGATTTGCATCAGTGCCTCACTGTTTGCAGTAACAGGCATGTGAGTAGCAGCTGTGTTTTTGATAGGATATTCATCCTGTATTTTCCTGAGAAAAAAACTATTATCTCTTGGAAGTGCCCGATGAGGAATGTTGAGTTGTAGTCCCTTTTCCCTGAGTTATACAGCCTCCCCTTCAACTTCTTTGTCTCATTTCTTCCTTTTTTCCCTATTGCAGAAAGTGCTTAATTAACAGGATGAACAACCATTAGGTGTTTACCCTCTGCAGCTCACACTTCAGCAGCAGAATGTAAATAACTTTGCAGTCATTAACAAGGTTGAACTTTAAAAAGGAATGTGCTACAAAAGAGGATTTTCTTACTCATCTCACTGTTTGCAACACTGCAAACTTCAGGAGGCTGGTATTTCTTATGTAGAATATCTGGTCTCATAAGGCTTACTGGCTCTCTGCAGCAGACATCAAATTAGGCCACAGATAGTTTCCCTCTTCTGTCTTGGGCCAATGTAGAAATGTAACTCTTTGAGTATTGGCCACTGAAATTTCCTTTAAGAGCAAGCAAACTGATACAACCACCGCATTTCCTTTCTTCCTCAGAAGATCCTGTTCGTGGTAGGAAATGGAGGCCAAGTGGTTTGTGTGTTGCACTGGAAGCGCGTTGTGCTACTTGGTTCTTAGCAGGAGCATCTGCAGAATTTGGGAGTGCAGGAAGAAGATGGGTTTTAAAAGTTCATTTCTTTGCATGCCATTTCATGTTCCTGAAGTCGAAGTTAGAGTGAAGAGGATCACTTCATTGCCCAGTGTGACCCCTGTGCCTGTTGACGTCATGCCAAGCGTTACAGCATGCTTGGGCTATTGGACAGTGTGTATTAAGCTTTGTGGGTTAAGACATTAAGATTTGGCATTGATCGATAAACCCAAGCCGGTGGTAGGACTGACAGTGTAGGAGTTCCCTGTATCTTCATGGAAGGAGAGAAATTCTTGCCAGTTGATTCTGAAAATTGAGGTATGAAAGGCTGCGCTCTCCCCAGTCCATCTGCAATTGTATTGATGTTTGTGGGGTAGGTACTTCGGTGCCTGGGCAGGTCACCCCTGCTAGCGACCTGGGATGAAGAGGGACATAGACCTGCTGCTCCCAGCCCTGCCCGGCCGCACTGTGCTCGCCAGCACTGGGAGGAGGAGTCTGTCTTCAGGGACATCTGCCGTCAGTCTGCCAGGGAGAGGGTGCGAGGCAGTACCTTGGCAGGATGGGACAGGGCTTTCTACTGCCTGGAGAATGGCAATGGCATTTATCCTTTTCATGACAGAACTGGATTCACAGGAAATCTATATTCTTTACAGATTTGGCTAAAATATGTACTTATGCTACTACATCAGACACTGCAGTTGCCCAATTGTCACACAGACTGCAAAATCTAGCTCGGTTCATGTGAAAATCTGCCTTTCCAAAGCTGAAATAGCTTTAATTGTAGAGGGCAGCAGCATATAATAATACCCCCAAACACAGTGACCTTGCAGGTATTCAGCTGCCGTGTTTTAGCTGCTGTGGGATACGGTGCTGTTGGTGAGATCTAACCTATTGAAATGAGTGTCAGACGGGAACTAAAGTTAATTTCATGGCTCCCATGCCACGTTTGGCTCTCAGTGGTAACCTCACTGGGAGCTGATGTAGCTGACTGATAGAAGGACTCGGTCCTGCTTATTAACAGAGGGCTTTGCAGTTACAAATTAGTGCTTGTTCATCTGTGAAGAGCATTCACTATCACCATCCACAGCAAGAGTACAGAAAAGAACTCCAACAAACTCCAAACAGAAGAGCTTGTTGGCAGCCGTCACGATAATCAGAATAAACGCAGAGAAATACTGTGCTCAGCCCCTGCGATGTCTATCAGGGAGCTATTTCAGTTGCTCCCTGAGGCATTCACATCTCAGCCCATCTGTGTCTGATCCTAAATTACTTATGACTGTGAGAGATAAGGGATTTCCCCATAGATAAGGGGAGGGGGGGTGGAACATAATTTTTGTGTTTGATATTTATATTAATGGCACAGCATGCAGAAAGCATTTAATTCCTGAGAAGCAGAATTTAGGTGACATAAAAATATCAGTAAAGATAGGATATTAAGAAAAAGACACTCCATCCAGTAGCTGCTTTTTTTTCCCTTAAAAATTTTCCCCTTGGTAGAGGATCAGGTGACAATGAGTATGATGAACACTGAAAATGAAATTCTCTAATAGCACAATCCAGCTGCAAGCCAAATGTTACACAAAGACCCTGGCAAGACTGAAAGAAGACAGAACATAAAAGATTTTGTATTACAGTAGTCTCTACCGTCAAAGTGCTTTGCAAACCTGACTGAAGTTGCTGATCTCACTTCTTGGAAAGGCAAAGATACTTATCTCCATTTTCAGAAGCCAGGAGACTGAGCATCTTGCCCACTGGTGACACAGTGGCATTGTCCTCACAAGAAGGTACTCTGAGTTGCATCTTATCTCCTAGTCATTAAGTGAACTGTATCTTCAGCTAGGGACAGGTTCTGCTCAACAGGTAATGGAGAAGGAGCTTGCGCTTTGGATTTCCTCCCCCAGAAATGCATCTACAGGCAATGTTATGCCAGCACTTCCACAGGCTTCATAGTACTGAATGTTTAGTTCGTACATTAGCTGAATTGAGTATAAATGCCACCTTTTGAAAGCATTTCTTTTCATTAATGCAGCCGTCAGAACATTCTCCATCATGTCTGTGGGATGATGTCTTCTGCTGCCATTTGTAATAGAGATTGGAGGCTCCTGTAATGCAGCAGTCCTTGAAAAACAATGCTTGATACCATGCTTGTTATGTATTGGAGAAGTACACTGTTTGCAAGTCATATGCTAATCTTCTTAAACAAATAGAGAGCTTCGGGTACATCTGCCTCTGATTCTGGACCATCCACAAAACTGGGACAATACGCAGTTTTGTAAATGATCACGATCTCTCTTTTTCGTTGTGCAGAAACTTTAACTGATACCAAATCCTGTCACATATGGTATGTTCATGTGAAATGGTAAAAGACTGTGATATATACATCTATGGTAAATGAAAGGCTTTGCAAAAAGGTGAAAAAACATATTTGGGACCCTGCTTCCATGGAAATTGAACTTGTACTCAGGAAAGGCCTTGGCATAGTAGTGTTGGAGAAGTCAACTTGCTTTTTCAGATCTCAGTTCTGTCTGCTTGCAAAGTAGATATAAGATTGTTTCCTTAACTTTATGAAGAAATTTGAGATTACGGATGTTAAAAAAAGTTCCACGATATTATTACCATTTCAGGCTACTTCACACCTAAAAGGGCTAAAGCTGAGCTTTTTCATGTTTTTATATTTAATGTGCATTGATTTAGCAGTATGAACCGTAGACGATCTTTAACGAGTTGAGCATTCAATGGTTCAGTCTAGTCAATGAATTTCATGGTTTAGTCTAGGTAACACCACCGAGAAGCAAAGATGAGGCTGACATTCACAGGACTACTAGGGAAATAGCTGGTTTCTGTATTCTTTCAAGTTAACACAAAGTTACTGATAAGCAATTGGTTCTTTAGACAGTACACGAAAGGCTTAGTTGACTTCATTATAATTCAGGATTCCAGTGTTTCTGCACACTGGAAACTTTGTTTTTCAGCCAGCTATAGTCCTTGCACTGCCTGAGATCTAAGCTGCAATATTTACTAATTTGAAATCTGTGATTTATAAGTTGGACTAGTACAAGTTAGAAAAAGCCTACATTGGTGAGTGCTTAGCCTTACCTTTAATAAAGACAGCATTTGTGACATTAGGGAGAGTTTCCTTCTGTGGTGTGCTTACATTTCCCTTAGGCCATTTTCAGTGAGGTCAGGATGGGCTTGATTGGAAAATTTAATGGCTTTTTCCATTTACATTCCCTTTTGCCAAGCTGGTCTTTAAAGCTGCTCTTTCATGATGTGTGAATTTCTCTCCCTTTGAAGAATTAACATCAGATACAACACAGAAAGAAGATTTTAGAAATGAGCTATTAGGCAGGGAAGAGGCACTTTTAAGATGCTTGCAAGTTGCACAGCAACCAGAAGAACATATAGTCATTTGATTTCTCAAATGACTCTGACTTTGACTCAAGAGAAAAACAGTTTTATTCTCCGCTTAGAGCTTTCTATCATATGTGATAAAGAGAAAATGTGTTTATACATTTTTGCCCTCAAAAAAAAGTTGTACCTCATCTCGGAGAAACAGCAGCATCTATTACCATGTAAATTGCCACAGAACACATGCGGTCACAGCTCCTGTTTGTGATCTTAAATGAGAAAACATATCAGTGTAACCTTCCGTTTCTTCTAGCTTTCAGATATAACGCGCTGACCCTTCTGAAATCATAGATTAAAAACCAACCAACCAAATGACAATTGACGCTTCATGTTTTTTCAGTTTCTGTAGAATTGTTTCTTTCATTACTGACCCCAGTGCAGAGCCCAGTGAGAAATCTGAATTTAGCAGATCAGAAGTATAACTTCATTAAGATGGGTTAGAAATTAAATACATAAAGAAAAACACAGTTGTCTTGGTCTTGCAGACATCTCTAATTAGCTATGGGTCTGAATTCCGAAGGCTGTTAGGTATTAGAACAGTCTGGAGGAGCTGCAGCCTGAGCACGTCTGGTATGGAGTCGCTGAGATGCAATAAATCACCATCATAATGCTATTTTTGACAGAGTGAAAGTAAACTTTCAAGTGTCACTTTTGGTACTGTGATCAAAGATTTCTTTTTGCCTCTGCTTCATCTCTTACATTTTACAACTGCTCTCTTCCTTAATAGCAAGGCATGTTTACAAGTGTGCTGTCCTGCTTCCCAACAGATGTAACCTGGCTGAGCTTCACGTTACTGTGTGCCGTCTCATGCCCAGCCCAGCCCACACACACATATGCTGGCCTCCTTGCACAAAACCACGTGCAGCACCCCACACACTTCTGGAGACATTCTCTCTCACCCTCTCTCACACACACACAGACTCTCAGAGTTTTACACCTTTTCCCTCCTGTCTCATCTTTTAGTCACTTCTTAAAGATGCTGACAGTGATTTGTTTGAGGCAGTCGAAACCTGAAACATTCTGAAAAGAAACATGCTGAAAGAGAAACTCATGGGAAGAGAAAAAGCTCGTAGTAATTTTTGTTGTATCACTTTTGCATGAGGCTTCATGTGTGGTGAGTGACTGATCTACATAAGGATGCTTCAAATAAAAAAAACCTCATAGAAGAAATCTTAAATCCTGTGTAGAAAAATAAGAGCCAAATGTTGCTCCTTTCTTCCCTCTGTCTCCAAAATATGCTTTTCCACCCCATAGCCAGCTCCAAACTTAATATGAGGGTCTGTGTGGGCTCTAACACATATGTGAGAGGGAGTGCACATGCAGTACCACTCAGTAATAATCTTTCTTTTTTTATTTCCTCCTCAGTTTGTTGCTCAGCCAAACTGCCAGCAGCTACTCGCAACACTTTGGTATGATGGTTTTCCAGGATGGAGGCGGAAACACTGGGCAGTAAAACTCTTGACGTGTGTCACCATTGGACTGCTGTTTCCTGTGCTATCCGTGGCATATCTGATTGCACCGAAGAGCAGGCTGGGACTGTTCATTAAAAAGCCATTTATAAAGTTTATCTGCCACACTGGCTCTTACCTAACCTTCCTCTTCATGCTCCTGCTGGCATCGCAGCACATCGTCAGGACTGACCTTCACATGCAGGGACCACCTCCCACCATCGTGGAGTGGATGATCCTGCCCTGGGTTCTAGGTAAATCAGAAACATAAAAATGCCTGAGCCACAATCGCCTGGCTCGCACCCATGGCAACTGTGCAGAGACTCATTCCTGATCTCAGCATCATCAGCATGTAAAGAGATTTGGCAGCCAGCTTCAGTAACTGCATAAAACAGCTGGGCTCCTTCTGGAACAACAGATCCTGTTGGCCTAGGGCTCTTCTGCTGTTCATATTGCCATCTGACATGCCTTTAGACATGACCCTGACTAAACCGCAGCAGACACAGCTCTCTCCCTGCTTCCCCCATGCTCCGTGCGAGGAACAGGTCAGGAGTTAGCTTCTGGGTCACGCCAGTAACAACTAGTGTCGCTTCTCGTGCCGGCTTAGTTCTGCTGGCTAGTACATGGCAGAAGGCAGCGCCGAGAGCTGTGTCTCTGCTTTCGCCTTCTCACCAATCTGCTCCTGGAGCCAGCGCGCCTTCTCGTGCCGGCTTAGTTCTGCTGGCTGGTACATGGCAGAAGGCAGTGCCGAGAGCTCTGTCTCTGCTTTCGCCTTTTCACCAATCTGCTCCTGGAGCCAGCGCACAGGTACCAGGCCTCTTTATTCCTGGGCTCCCAGGTTCCCAAATAGCCTACAGGAGGGCAGAAAAGGGAAGATATATCTCACTCTGCCATATGCTGATAAACACTTGACCAAATCTATATCGAGTGCTCTAATATAAGCAGCAGAAGGAGGGAGTATTTATTATCAGAAGGTTAAATGTGAAGGTCTTATTCCAGTCTGGCTTGGGCAGCCACAACAGTGAAGAAAAGGAGGTGTCCATGTTCCTGAGGGCACGATGTACGGGTGAGGTAGTGAGACAAGAGGGGAGAAAGCAGATAGAGCCACTGAGGGAGAAGAGCAGAGAAGCATAGTTGGCTAGATTTTTTATGAGAGAGAAGTATTTACCTTTCAAACTGATCTCCAACACAACAGCAAGTGAAAACCCGTGGACTCCATTAGAAGTGTGATCTCTCCTCTAACTAAGCTCCTATCTCCCTCGCGGTGCCGTTAACCTGTAGCACCACCATGAGCTCAGCTGTTAGGAGAAGGCCTGCTCACGGGCAATGGTTTCCAGACCTTTATAGCTCTCCTCCAGCCTCTGCCCATACAGCCCAGGTCAGTTCAAGTGCAAAACCCCAGAGGTCAGGTAACAGTGAATTGCAACTGTCTGGTAGGCATCAGTGGCCTGGAAAGCCAGGGTGATGCTTTCTGAGCACACCTCTCACAAACCTCAGTCTCTGGAGCTCTCCTTATGGCTCCTCAATGCTTCTCACGGATCCATCTCTGCTTCCCTCTGTGCTGGCTTCCCTCTCCCGATAACAGCGGGCCCCAGCTCCGCATTCCTGTGGTGCCTCTGGATCAGGCTGGTTCTGTGCTGAACGAACCTAGCTATTCTCCATGCCAAACCTAAAATTGCTGATGGAAAATGAGGAAAGAAATTAAGAGTTGCAAACGTTCACAAATCCCTTTCCATCATGACCCAGGGCACTTTGCTCCTGGCATAGCTCTACCACAACTTACAAATGGTAACTCAAACCTCATTATCTTATTAAACTGATTTATGGCACTGAAGTGCATGTGTTGGTAGAAACTTCAGAATAAGCTGCGAAGGTTAAATGTCTTTTCTGAGCTTTGATGATCTCTTCACTTTATCCTTAACTTCATGGTTAAAATTGAGGGAAATGGTAGGCATTTCAGCAAAACTGATTTGCAGATGAAAGAAGGATAATCCATTAAAAAAAGCCTTTCAAAATCACCTCTTACAGCTGTCTGCTCTTCTTTTTGAGTTCCTTTGTTTCGGATAAATAGGGATATTGTGGGATCATTTATTAAATGGAGAAATTGGAACAGTTTCACCAGATTAAAGGTTATTATTTAAGAAATATTTTCCACTATAAAAGGAAAGGGAGAACAGGCATACACAGCATTGCTGTAACTATAGTAACCAGCAATGATAACTCACTATAAATACAGTGTATCAGTTTTTCAACAGGCTTCTCTCCATTGATTTATTTTATTTTATGTTTTTGTGTGCATGCAAAGATTTGGAGGCAGCTGTAATACAATTACCTTATTGGCCTTGACATTATGCTTGCCTGACCATTGACCTGCTGACTGGCAGCTGAAGAGCTAAGATTGATACTTGGAGGTTTGCAGCAGTTCATTTCAACATCATCTGCTCTTCAGATTGAACTTTCAGGTCCTAAAACTTGAGTTGCAAGTAGCATTTCAGTGACCACTGCAGCATCCTGTGGTTAGGTATGGGTAGCAATTTGGGTAACTATATTGGTAATGCACCTGGAGGTGTATTTTGTTGTAGTTTTTTTTTTCTTTTCACACGTTTCAAGTCTTCATTCAAGGATAATGTAAACTGGGTAATTCAAAATAGCTGGGGGCTCTAAAGACATTCTCAGAAGCATGTAGGTGATGAAGGAGCCTAGCTACCATTTGCTTTTTAATGGGGCTTAAGCTCTCAAAAATACTTACACCACACCGTTCTATCATAAAGGATGTGTAAGTTACTTAAAATTAGAATTGTATGCCAGGTGAGTTTAGCAGTCTGGTAATGAACTTCACCCCTCCAGCTGCAAGGAGGTATAGTGAAGGTGAGCAAGTGCCAAAAATTATTACCAGAAGGCATTTCAGAGTTGAGATGATAGGCTCTGGCCATATCCTCAGGAACAAATGATCACCTCGCAAAACCCATAGCCGTATTTGACGTTAGGTGAGTCATTGCTGAGAGATGCCATGCCAGGCTGCGGTGCCCTTTTTCATGCTGAGTCCTACCTTTTTTTTCACCAATAGTCCCTATGGGCTTTTTTGTGCAGCAAGATGCATAAATGCAGTGACTGAGCATAGAGAATGAATTCGCTTCTTCCTTCTTTGGTGTGATATTTCCAGGTCAGGGAGGAAATGTACTGGCACGCAGAAGCTGGTACTAGTGTTGCGTGTTCTGCAGAGAAAGTCAGGAAAAATCAGTACTGTCCAACTGAGCAATGAATTACTTAACATTTCTATGAGACCAGACAATCTATTATGAAGTATACCAAATACAGTTGCTTAAATAGTTTATTCATGTAGAACAAATTTCATCTGAGCCAATCCGCTCATACTAGTTATAATTAACACGTTTCAAGCAGTCTCCTTGTGTGTGTATCTGGAGCCCTGGCTAGGAAACCTAGGTCTTTTTCATATCTCTCTAGACTACATTCCCCACAAAGTTATAAAATGTCCCATAATCAGCAGTATTATACTTTGTAGGAGACAGGAGGGATGAGACATTTTTTCCAAGCTGTTAATTTAGAATTGTCTTTTATTACATCAGATGTACACAGTGCTTTAATGGCAAATAATACCTTGTCATGACAACGAACTCTTTCTTTCTACAGGTTTTATCTGGGGAGAAATCAAGGAAATGTGGGATGGTGGATTCAATGAGTACGTACACGACTGGTGGAATCTGATGGATTTTGCAATGAACTCCCTCTATCTTGCAACTATCTCCCTTAAAATTGTTGCCTACGTCAAGGTACAGTAACTTGGGGGAGAGAACTTGCTTGTGAGAACTGTAGTACACAGTGTAGACACTGTCAAAATCAAAATTACAGATCAAAGAGAATCGCTGCTTTTCAAGCAGTCCAGTTTTGAAAATCCACCTGGAAAGCTTATTAATTTGTTTGGAGAATGATCGTCCTTCTCATCCTGACTCTTTGATTAAGACTGAAGTAGATTGTTTGGGCATTGGGTAGAAGTTTCCCCACTTGCTGTCCATTTTGTAGCTACTCTGTTGCCAAAGATACGTTTTGTTTTCCATACTGACACTGGACCTGTTTGAAGAATGCTAGATATAGTGAAAACATGATTTTTAAATAAAACAGTGAAGGAGAAACAAGAATAGGGTTATCTGAAAACATCTACAGCCAAGGTTTATCATCTGTAGTCCTACAGATCTGTGGATTACTAACCAGAAGTTTGTGAAAAGTCTACTAAGAAAAGCAAGCCTGCTAGTAGGAGGCTTCCATCTGATATAAAGGAGTCAATTTACTCTCTTCGATATATAGTTTTAAGGTATAGGCAAGGAAATGACAAAGGAGCATGCTGGATCTTTAACACCATGTAAATTCTTCACTGTCATGTTCCATTAATGGCAAGAATGCACATCAGAGCTCATCCTCAAAAGCACATTTATAAACGTCTGATGCTCCAAGTTAGCGTATGCACATGTTTTGAAGCCAGAGGCTGGCCTGAAGCACTTTCTGTCTTTCTTTTTCAAAGACACAGACAAGACACAAATGGCCTCCTCAAACTTCCTCCTTCAGTTGGAGCTGCATGCTTGGTCTGATTCTTTTCTTGGTATGAATCAGCAGTAACTTCACTACAGTTGGTGTAATTACACAGGTGTAAATCAACTAACTGGAGTCTGTTCCTTGGCCACTTACGTGCTTTCTAGGTTTGCTGCGCTGCTGTGTTGGTTTTGCCTCGGTAGAAGGGTCCTAATTCTTTTAGCCCAGGTCATTATAACCAGGACAAGCACTTCCCCAAAGCAACCTCGTTTAGTCCCGTCCAAGCATGTATGCAGGCAGAGAGGAAAAGAGAAGAAAATTTCACAAAGCTCATTGACTCCAAAATGGCAAGGCTTTTATAAAAATACTCTTTAGCAAGCAGTCCTGCTATGGGACCTTTTTAAAATCCAGAAGGCTGCATAGTGGTGAGTTAGTTTTTCAAAGGGAAAAGCTTTAATAGTTGCTGCTCCCTGAAGAGGCAGCTCTGTAACAGCATCAAAGCAGGAACAGATTACATCTTTTTTTCTCCCAACATTCAGAACCAGTGAGGAAATTACAGGCTTGAAAGCTTGGTCTTTAAACTGGGAGCAATACAAAAAAATGCTGGAAATTGTAAGATTCGTGAACAAATCTTAAAATGTTAACAATCTCGTTCTTTCTCTTTCTCACACACAAATTACTAGAAGAGCTGTGCATGCACACATTTATACAGTCACATACTGAGATGTAAACTCACAGCCAAACCACAGGTACAAAGGAAGTACAGCTTTGTTCATACACTCTGTAAGAACTACAGAAAATTACAGGCTAACTACAGAGACCTATACGCCAGCACACAAAAGAATGCTTACAGGAATATATCTGAGTACAGATCAGACCCACTTGGATTAAACCTGACTGATCTAAGGTCTGCTCCTGACGAGGACCAATGTCAGACAATTCTGAGAGGTGCAAAAAACCTTACAGTGGAGTAGTTCTGAAACAGCATGCTCACAGAAGTTCCCTTCTGACCTATGTCACTTTGAGGTTGCAGTATGCTCTGAAACGTGAGGATTTATAACATTGATAATGGCTTCAAAACCTTTGCAACATGACTTGTAAAGGTTTTTGTTATTTATAGAACAACCCTGAGCTGGAAAAGGCTGGTATATATGCCAATATACCATATTCTAACACTTCTTAGAACTTCAAAGGATTACACGAACATTTAGCTTTCTGACAAATATCAGAAACATAAATTGCATACTGACACTAATGTTTTCCATTCTTGTTCTGACGTGGAGACTTTTTTTTTTCCTTGATCTGACTGGATCCAACACCTGGCCCTAATATTGTCCAATACCAATGAAATCTTCAGGCTAATTATAGGGTAAAAATAGTTTCTTAATCAGTTTTCATTTGTTGCATTGAATTATCACATAATGAGAAATAGTAAATGTGAATGCCTGGCATAACTTATTTGTACTATTCTGTACACATCTCTGCTGTGTTTCATCTTCATCTTCTGATGCTTAACCCAAACAACTCCAGCCTTCCCAGACACTCGGCTTCATTAGCTACCTCTGAAATCTTCTGTTTCTCTGTTACCTATGATGCTAGACTGCTCTGAAGAGACTACTGTTTTCCAAGCAAGGATATACCATCAGCTTATAAAGGGTCAAAATATGACCCTAACAAGTTGCTTTAAAAATAGATGTGAGATGAAAACGACCTTTTCGCATTCCTTTACATGCAGTCTATGCTAAACCCTAGCAGAGAGCCCCTGGGCTGCTGTGTCCAGCCAGCATGCAGAAGAGAACTGCAAACAATGGTGCAAATCTGCTCTCTAGGGAAGCTTTCCGATCACAACCATCCACCCCCATGGCTGGATACTGGCAAAAAGTTAACATGTCTGCCAGTTTGTAAACGTTTTAAGACCCATCTTCAACTCAACAGGCTCAGGCCATGATGTTCATGTAATAAAGAACAGTTTGGAAATGTCAGAAGCAATCAGAGGTCATGCTGAAATGCCTTTGTATCTTATCTCAGCTCTTCATACAGAGGAATAGTTTGAAATATCAACTTGCTTTTAGCTGTGTCCTTGAAAAAACTGGGAGCTCATACATTGGACCTTCAGATTTAAATAGAAAGTCCCTGCAAACTCATCTGTCAGTATGATATTGATAGCATTTGCTTTTAAAAGGTATGAAAATTATTTTAGGAGTCCTAAACATGCTGGCTCCACTATTAGCTATATTATTCTCAGTACATTTTTGCCTCTTTATACGTGTTAAATGAGCAGGGACAAATGTTAAAAAGACAATTATTCCTTGATGTTAAAATGTCTTTGACTCCAGTCTGTGGTGCCAATGTAGTTAAGCCAGAGTAGTTACATTTATACAGCCAGCTCTTTTGTGTTACCTACTTGCATCTGGCTCCACTTTGCTCAGAAAATATTTCTGCTTTTACAGTTACATTACAAACCAAGTTAATATTATAATTGATGCACTCAAATGTATCCAGTGTTTCAGCTGTAATTATGACCTCTGCTTTAGCAACTCTCCTAAAATTGCCATGACAAATTAACTAATAAGAAAATTAATATGAAGAAAGCATTTTGGTTCTGGGCTCTTGGCACCTTTTTTGAGATTACTACGGAAGGAAAGTATTCACTTCTTACGCTGAACAGTTCATTGCTTTCCTTCTTCCCTCCCTTCTCCCTCCCTCGCATTCTTCCAGGAATGTGCAGTGTTTTGGATGTGCAGTCATATTTAGGAGGAAAAAGAAAAAAAGGTAATTGGAAATTTCTGACCTGGATCTACTAAAGGGCAGTCTGAACCCCTCTGAATGCTGAAAGAGGAGGAGATTGTCCATGACCCCATGGACCTGAAGAACCCGCAAACAGTGAACTCAAAATTCAAAAGGCCTGTTTTCTAAATTTAGGCTAAGAACAGCCAACATACCGGAAGCCTCTAAAGAAAAGCTGGTCCCATGACTATCCGTATCAGGGGGTCATAACCTAGTAGGGAGAGTTCATAAGAAGGCATCATTAAACCCAAGCCTCTGCTCTGATCAAGTCAGCTTCAATCCTGAATCCCAAATGTTAGCCTGACAATTGCTGAGACTTAAGAGTTTAAAAGTACTTCTTGTGTCACCAGTACCTTAGTTAGTATTTACATGTTAGTATTTACATGTGAAGCATTAGTGTTAGCAGGTGTGACTTTTTGAGTTATCTCAGAGGAATTACAACATCATTCACTTTTATACCCTTGTTATTTCTTTCAGTATAACGGTTCTCGTCCAAGGGAGGAATGGGAAATGTGGCACCCGACTCTCATTGCAGAAGCCCTCTTTGCAATATCCAACATTTTAAGTTCCTTGCGTCTCATATCCCTGTTTACAGCAAATTCACACCTGGGACCCTTGCAGATTTCTCTGGGACGCATGCTGCTAGACATCCTTAAATTCCTTTTTATCTACTGTCTGGTGCTTCTGGCTTTTGCCAATGGACTGAACCAGCTTTATTTTTATTATGAGACCAGTGCCTCGGAGGAACCCAACAACTGCAAGGGGATCCGATGTGAGAAACAGAACAATGCCTTCTCCACGTAAGATGTCTTTTCCTTTCTGTTTTTAAGGTTGACTTCCACTGTCCCCTGTCTTACCTGCCTTTGCCTGTTGTCTGTCACTGCACTGGAAGTGCCTTTATTTATTCATTCGCAAATATCAGGTGAGCTGGTTGACTGCTCAGGAGAGGTGTGAGTTAACTGGGGCAGATGTTCTGCTGAGCTTTGCTGTCAGAAAGACTCTTACTTGGGTCTGGAAGTGGGAGACAATTGTTTTAGTTCTGGACCAAAGAGTCTCCCTGCATGATCCTTAACTTAAATTTTATTATGGCTATGTACAATTTCAGAATATTTGAGAAAGCAAGTATCCTTTTTCCGTAATAATTGTTTTGAGTGATTCTGGAGGAAAGGAGGGGGAGCTAAACAAAATGTAGAAAACAAGGGATAAACTTATGAAAAAAAGGTATTAATCAATAATGTGATACAGCAACAACAATCTCACCTAGGCCATTTTTATGCATACATGATGTTGCAGGCTTCTCTGATTTCCTTGCAGTGGGGTCAGACTAAAATCCCAGCAAAACCCTTTTTGCTGGAAATGCTGGTACTTTACTGAGATGTTGGCATGGAAATTGCTGTGATAACAACTGGCAGGGCTGAAAGAGATAGCACATGCTGAAAAATAACATGAATTGTCTTTCTGATGTATTTGATTTAATTACTAATAGTGGAAATAATTATAATAATCAGCCCCCACCCAATTGTTCTTGCTGCTTGCACAGTACTTAAAGCACAATGGGAAGAGAAATAAATAAAGCACGGTCTAGAAAAAGGCCTGTGCCCTGCAAACAAGCAAAACAAAACTGTTGTCCACCACTTTCTGCTAAATTAAATAAAATTTGTCATAATACCCAATAATTCTCCACCCTTCCTCAGCTGAAGGCTTGAGGTTAAGAAGGGATTTGTGACATATTTGCACTGTTATCCAAAGCAGGTGATGGCTGAGGCCACATGATTAGGTTGGAAGAGGAAAGGCTCCAACATTGTCCTGTGGGCTCCCTCCTTAAGAGAAGTGGGGCATTTCCATGGGATAGAGTCCAGCCTTACAAGAACATCATGACCTGGTAGACCAGACGTGCTGCCATTTTCTACTGCAAAGCAGAAACACTATAGGCTTGATTAATTTTCTCATTAATCCCATCTATATCTGGAGGAATTGAATGGAACTGCGCTGTGCTAATGAAAAACAGAATTAAAGACTTCAGTCTTTTTTTCTGTTTTAATTGCTTCGCATGCCCCAGAAATGTGTTGTGCTGCCTTTGCAAAGGAATTAAATAACAAATGCTATTCCTTGATCTACGTTCATATTGATGCAGCAGCCACAGGGACAAATGTTTGGCAAGCAGAGTGTTTGTTAAGTGGCAGCTTCTAGCTCACAAAGGGTCAAAAACACAAAGTTCAGAACCAGAGCCTGCCTTTCCCTGGAGCTACGGTGAACCGCTGTATTCAGGTCTGCGTTCTGGTTTGGACCCGTCTGCATTGCAAACCAGTTGTTTTACAGATTTCACTGTCAGCAGGTTAGTGAAGAAAACAACAGCAGGATTTGACTAAAGAAAAAGAGCGTTGGGTCAGCAGGAGGAAAAAAAAAATATCCTTAAGTTTATAAGAAGGTGTAATACCTTGGGAACTAGAAATGATACAGAACCACTTAACAGAAAGTGTGCAGATCAGCTTAAATACAGACCACAATTTCTCCCACCCTAACATTCAGCTGAAACCCCCTGCCAAGGAGAATGTAGCACAGAAAGGAAATTGAGGGGGCTCAGCCTTTATGGCAGAGGTTTGTTTAAAACAAAATCGCAGTGGGAGGGGATCCATTAGGACTGAGGTCTCCTGGCAGGGGACAGAATGCTCTGCAGTTACTTTTTGTTTGAGACTTGCTTAAGAGATTTATTTAACATGTTCTTAAAAGTTTAAATAGTCGTTATTAACACCCCCAGCACAAGCTGACATTTGGCCCTTGAGCAGATGCACAGCATGGGTGACTGGCTAAGAACGAGCAACCTGCAAAATGGAAAATTACATTGTTGGGCTGGGGAGAGCGAGCATGGCTGGAGTGAATTCAAGTCAGAGCTGGTGTTACCTCAGGTTTGCTCATAGTTCATCCCTAATGAAAGAATAAATGTGAAAAGCTTTCAATCAGTACCCTTTGATTCCTACCAGCATTTCTAGGCAGTCACACAATAAGACCTAATTTTGTAAGGGGAGGAAAAGCAGGACGCCACTCGTGTTTGTACAGCTTGTTTAAAATGTGACACCTATTTACTGGTGCATTATTTCCTATTACTCCCAAAGGATGGGTTTAATATTTTCTTGGTGAAGAAATTTTCTGCATCACAAACACAGATCATGGAAAAGTAATATTCCTTTGTGACAGCAATGAGGTGAAGTCATGAATAATTTAAAGTTTTATGCTTTGTGAAACCAGTTGCTGTCTTTTTCAAGGGTGACTACATGTCCACATGTAAATATATTGGCCTTAGTCTGGGTCCAAGTTATACTCCTGGTTAATAACTGTGAATTCAGAGCAATGCGCTGATGACTTCTAAGACTGATTTCAGCTTCATGACAGGAACCTCTGTCTCCCCCGAGCCTACAGCCTAATCAGTACTTTGACTGATCATAGTTAAAGTAAGTTAAAAGATAGCAAGCACTCCACCATTTTTAGTAAAGAAATGTTTAGCATTCTTTGGGGAATCCTTATTTTACCACCTCACTTATTTAGTAAAGCTAACAAACAGCCTGACTTTTGGGAGAAAGAATTTTTTGCTTTAAAGAGTCTTTACAGTTTTGGCCAGTGAAAAACACCGGATATGTCCACAAAATATAAAGAAACTAAATCCTTATATAAAGCATGGGGGTACATGTGGAACAGATGCCCGGAGAAGTCAGGAGAGCAGACTCCTGGTATGTCAAGTAAAGTATGTGAATTATTTGTATTGATTTTTCTACTAGGAGCTTTTGAAAATATCTACTGACCTCAGGCCAAAATGGAAACTCTTAAACAGGCGTATAAATGTCATTTTTTGATGATATAAATGCCCTATTTTGGAAAGCCAAAACAAAGATGCCCAAATAGAGCAATTATTTAGATTGCTGATTATGTATTTGACGTGAATCCGAAAGGTCACTTGTCTCTGGCTGAATTGAACAGAGACCTGGGATGATCTCATCAGCTGTAAAGCACAGTGAGGTCAGGTCTAGTTCATCTATGGAAGGAAGACTTCAACAGAAGAAAACCTCTCGAGCTGAATTAATGCGATGACTCTCTTTCATCTGAGTCATTACTGATCAATTGTTGCAGCCTGCTATTGAGGGCACTGCACTGTGCTGGGTGGGACCTGCTGCACAAACAAGCCATAGGGACCAGCATTTTTGGCCACATGCATTTAACAGATGGGGTCTTTGCACACTGGCCTGGTTCACTTGCAGCCAAAGTAATTGCAAGCTCTCAGCGTCTATTAGAGCAAAAAGTGTAAGTGGACATGATTTCTCGCATCTCCTACCTCGTGGTGCCTTGTTGTCATGCACTATTTAACTACTACGGCCATGCTGTACTTGGGGATGGGTGCCCTGAACATTTAGTCTGCAGACACGTTAATGATGGAGGCACTGATTAAACAGGAGAGTTTATAGATAACAGCAGCATCATAGCACGGCAATTTTAATTAGAGGGAATATATTGTGGCTGTTCTTTGCATGTGTGTAGAGTGGCAAAGGGAACCTTGGGGTCCTTCAGGGCAGTTAGGCTCATTGCATCTCACAAGGATGCGGACAGGGCTATCGGACAGGTAGCAAATGTTGTTGATGTGACACAACTCTCACGTGCGCTGGCCGATGGGTCACTGTGGCTGGAGAGCTGGCTGCCTCCGGGGGCGAATGAATGGCTGTATGGAGCAGCCACTCCGTGGTGTCCCCAGCTCCCTATGGCTAGGTGTTCCCCACCATTGTTTGCCATTCCCCACAGTCAGGTAGCCAAGTAAAAATCTGGTTTTATTTGCAGACTTTTCGAGACCCTCCAGTCACTCTTCTGGTCTGTGTTTGGTCTGCTGAATCTCTACGTCACCAACGTGAAAGCCAGACATGAGTTCACAGAATTTGTTGGGGCCACTATGTTTGGGACCTACAACGTCATCTCCCTTGTTGTGCTGCTGAACATGCTCATAGCCATGATGAACAACTCCTACCAGCTCATTGCCGTAAGTTACCTCATTCTCTCTCTTTTTGCTTTTATTTTTCTCCATGTGCCTCATCTATTTGGCTTATAGCAAGTGTATATCTTACGGGATGCTGGAGGCTGCTGCCCCCAGTTTTTGACAGCAGATAGTTGGGATTTCTACTCACTAGCCTGAATCATGCTTGCGGAGGAGGTTTTACTCTGTTTGTAATGCTTTTTAGCTGGAAAAGGCTTATCAGCTGTGATCTGCCTTTGTCTTCTCCGGTAAAGTAACCTCACTGATCACCACATCATTAGCACCTGATTTACTTTGTAGCAGAGAGGGTATTTAAAGGGAAGCCTTCCCTCTGCTTCCTGATGGTAGGTTTTAACTTGGGGGGCTTGGGGGCGGGGGGCACAGTGTTTGTATAATTTTTTCTCTCTCTCCTATTACTGTTTTCTTATTTGAAACTTTGTGTGTCAGCAGCCCAGTCCTGTAATTTCTTATGCCACAGTCTTCCCACTGAAATTAAATCATTTCCACCTGTAAGACCAGCCAGGCTGCTGGCAGCTGACTCTGTAGACCCATAATCTGAGATTCCTGAGTAACCTCAGCGCAGGATGGATCTGAGCTGAGGCAGCTCAGGGCTGCCAGTTGGCTCAAGAGCTGGTTTCAAACTTAACTTTATTTTCATTTGAATGTTCAAAACTGGTCTCTCTACTGTAATTTGATTCTGTGTACCTAAAAGCCAACCTGTACATTGAAGATTAAATTTGTCAACAGATTGAAAACTAAAGCACCATGGCTCTGCATTTTAAGGCTCTTCAGGTAAACTACACAGAAACAGTATGGAAGTGTGTGCACATCTTGTGTGCACATAATTAAGGTAAACCAGTGGGCACTTTCCAGTTCTGAGGCCTAACATGCTAGGTTTAGTGATGGTGAGGTGATGTAGTGTTACATCATCTGTGAACAGAAACAGGAGTTAGAAAAGCCATTTATGTCCTCAGCTGGTCACTCAGAAGTACAGGCAGAGTACAGACTTCCTTCTCTGCTTTGGATGGCTCTTGGATTTACTCTAGAAGACAGAGGATAAAACAGAGAAAAAAAGCACCAGCTCTCCTACTCTTTCCATTCCGAACTGCCTGGACAGATCTCTGGGGAAATGGGTGGGTGAGCTCCTCTCCTGGCTAAAGCACACAGAGGAGAGTACTGAGTTGTCTGCTTGAACTGGTTCCACAACTGCTGTTGGTCATCTGCAAATTCAAGTGGCCCCTAAATTTAGGTATCTAGTCACACTGAGCACAGACTCAGTCAAATCGGTGATACTTTTGGACATCTGATCTTTATCACGTTAAAAAGTATGAGAAAAACGGCACCATTGACCTTCCAAATGAGCAGAAAAGCAGCTTATTACAAAGGCCTTATCAGTCTGCTTTATCAGTCTGTTTCAATGCTTTAGGTGCTTTCTCGTTGTTCAGTGCTACTCCTCACATTCCAAGGAGACTGGAATGAGGGGCAGAAAACAAAGATACTCTCCTTGGCCATTTTCTCCCATTCCCCTTCCTTTATTGTCATCAAATAGGCTTGTCACTGACACAAAGCCCAAACCTAAGATTGGCATAAGAATAGCAGTATTTGCTATTCACTGGGATACAAACCACTCGTCATTCTTTTCCCTGAATAATTTGAGTGATGCAATGACACATTACAAACAATCCCACATGACTTAGAGAGACCCATCATAACAATTAACTGAAGTGAATGGTCCAGAGCAGACTGTTGAATGGATGTTTTTTGTACATGGAGCAGTTGGGAACAGTGAATTGCTCCATCAGAAAGTGTGCTTGTGAGAGACCTGAACTCACCAGATAACCCAGGCATAATACACAATTCAGCATGCAGCGTGAGCCCCCTACTCAGAAGAGTAACAGTGAAAATGCTACAGGATACTTCTTTGTCACTTAAGCTGTCATATTGCAATTGCTACTGAGAGCAGTGACATTTCTTGGGAAAGCAAGAGGCGGTCACTTCCAGCCTCTTCCCGTGCAGTGCATGCAGCTTGTTTTTTGAAGCTAATATTTCTGCATACTCACAGGATTCTGTCAGGGACAGGTTTTCTTCATGTGTCTTCTAAGGGCAAACATCAATTAATCTCCTCCCTGAAGAAAACAGCTCATTAATAAATGTTGAGCTTTACAACTGTGGGTCATTTTTTTAACCTCCTCTAATCAGGTCTAACCCTTTCTGAATCACAACAGACTGGTTGCTAGACTGGGCACTTCTTCCTCCTGGTATTTATATTACAGTGAATCCACATGGAATGACAGCATTCCAGGGAGGGAGGAGGGGAAAGGACCAAGAAGCCCTTGGAGTGGGGTGGAGGTCCTCTTCTCCAATACATCAGTAGGAAATCTTGTGCCATGTGCAGGACTGACTCTGCAGAGAAATGAAATCAGCTAGACATCAGGGACGAGAGCGCATCTCTGCTTGGTGATTTCCCTGCAGTGGAGTGGTCAGGACACCTTAATTAATTCCACTTGTTAATGAGCCAGTGAGTGAGCAGGCACTGCTGCAATGCAAACAGTCTTTCTCCCCTCCTTTCTTCCAGGGACAAATATGTTCATGCATTTGTAGCAGTTATTCTTCAGGTTAGCTTTGCTCCGTTGTCTCATATATGCATGAATGTCTGCTGTGAGGTTAGAGAACGGAGAATCTAAGCTGCTCTTTCTTCCCTCTGCCGTCGTGTCTCCCCAGAATGGGGGGTAGGGCTTGGCAGTTAATTAAGCACTGTAGGCACACAGCATGAAACCACAGGGTATCTGTGGAAGACAGAGCAAGGCAAGCAAAGAGTAAAACCTCCACACAGCTTTGAGTGATTCCTGACTCACCGAAGGAAGAATTTTTCTGCCATAATGTTGTTGTTTTTTTACTAAGCTATTTCAGACTTCAATAAATACATTTTTCTAGGGGTACCCTGAAGCAGTTTCAATATTGATTTTTTTCATACAGCCCATTTTTCTCTTTCGCCAAACCATTGTCAAGAGCTGGTTCTGGGAGACACTATGTTTCACCAACAAAGCAAACAAAATCCAAATGCACACCAAAATTTCCATACGCTTTGCAGTGTTTCAGTATGTGAAGATCAGAATGTTCTATATGAGCAGCACAGAATGCAACTGGATGTTATGCACGGCCAGGTCTGTAATCTCAATACTTTCCCAGACGTGACAGAAATACCATCACCTGATGAATAGAGGAAGAATATGTCACCATGACAAGAGGAAGGACAATGGTACTTATCTGAGAGTAGCCAGGTGGCTCCATCATTCCTAAGTGGCAGAAAGTAACAGAGTGGGTAATGAGGACACTTTATGTGATGGGCTGTTTCTCATAGGATTGCCACTTGGCTGCATCTGAAGTTATGCAAGCCTTCTGCCAGTTTGTAATTTGTTCAAAACGATGTGATAGTGGGTGTTACTGAGGGTCCTAGGGTACAGGTGCATTTTGGCCTTTCTGGCGCCCTCGGATGCAGGTACATTTTGCAGGGAATTAGCAATCTACACATATTTTCTGAAAGCATATTCCTTATGGACACATCGGTGATATTCTGGGAAGTCATACAAGAATTAGTCACTGGAACTGTACCAACAGTTCTGACTCTGCAGCCGTAGGAACAATGGGAAGCAAGATCGATGGAAGAACAGCAACTAAGACCCATCTGCAGGTGGAAAAACCACAGGGCTGTGAACTCGTAATCTGAGTTCCAGGTGAGGTGGAGTGATAAGTGGTACACAACAGCACTGCAGCACTTGGCATCCCACTGACATATTAAGGAGAGATGTAAGCACTTGCAGCTTTCCAATGTTTTTAGGGAAGTACAACGATGCTTAATACCTCAGGGATAGCGTCACACCAAAGTCAGTCCGAGAGAAATTTCCTCTAACTACTGTGAATGAAAATGAAGGTGTTACAGCTTTAAGTGTGTAACATACATGGTGTACATGTGACATTGGAATAACGACTTCACTCCAGCAGTAGGTTTTGAGTGACGGAATTGTTTTGTATATTGTATTTTCTATCCTCCTGTTGGTTTGTATGTCTGTTATTTCAAGCTAGTTCATCTCAGACAGCTGTTAACTGCACAAAACAGCTGCCTGTTTATAATTTTTTAAGTGTATCTTTGCCAGTAGAGTGTATGACCATTTGAAACATGGTTGCCAGTGTTCAGTTTGGAGAAATAAGGGCATTGGACACCAAACTAGGAGTGCAGTTCTAAACCATGGAATGAAATAGAGTGGATTAGCACATATTGTGGAGGACAAGAATGAAAATGATAAATATTTTGCATAGCAAAACAAAAGCTGCCCAGTAAACAGAAACAGTTGGTAAGTGCAGCTAAAAATAAGTGATCACTTTCAGGAAATGTTGACTCTAAGTGTAGGGATGTTGAATGTGGAATTTTCTCCAATTTGCAGACTGGAGATCTTAAAAATTAAAGCACAGAGGAATATAAAGACCTTTCAGCTCGCTATTACGTTGTTTCCAAGATGACTTTGGATTTCCCCTAGGAAGTAGTATCAAATTTTTTTTGATCTACAAAGAACAAGAATTTCTCTAGTTTTCTGCACCTCAGCACCATGGCAGTAGTTTCTACCCAGTTTAATTCACAACAGCAGCAGAAGTTCTCTTCCCCACTGTGATCTGTGACCCTTAGGACTGTCAAAAAAATGTTGCACCTCCTCTGCTTGCATGACCTGCACAGTTATTACTTGGTGGTTTTGCTAAGGAAGAATTTTATGAGCCAATAAACTTAGCTCAAGATACACAGCTGGACAGTACCTGCATATGGCATTTTTTGGGGTGGTAGGGTGTCTTCCTAGAGAGGTAAGGCCAGCTCCAAAGCCTGGACTCACATCTAAGCTATCGTAAAGCATCAGGAAGGGTTCATCTCACAAGCCCTGTTTCAGAACCATTAATTTGAATTTCTTAGGAGAAATTGAGATGTGTTTGTTTTTTAACTCTGTCATACAGCAGGAAAATAAATTACGCTCTTGTTATATTCTTGTTGCCAATATGAGCTGGGATTAATGTCTCGAAGCTGGTTATGGTGTAGCAAAACAACTAGGCTCTAGAAAGGGGATTAAATGGCTCTTCTTTGGTTTGCTGGCTGAATGAAGTATCACCGTTTGTCCCCCAGTTTTATGGCCCTCAGCGCTCCAGCTGACCAACACAGACACCCTGCTGGTCACTGCCCGAGTGCAGACCCCGTGTTCTGGGTGCAGGTAACACTCGAGTCTTTTCTTCATTCTACAACGCAACTGTCATTACCCAAATCTCAATTACTGCGCTCCCAAAACTCATCTGTGCCATCAGTAATAATTGAAATCACAAATTCTCCTGAACTTACTCAGTGCCTTTTGTGACATTTGGACAGGCAGATTTGTGTTACATTTCCCCATGGGACGCGATACGCGTGGAGAAATGCTGGACCCCTGCTCTCTAGTTCCCTCCTGGGTAGCTGCAGCACATCTTTAGAGGAGCGGGATTGATTCCCAAGGCTGGGTGCTCTCTCTGGAGCTTGTGACTGGGTATAGGGGACTCCCAGCAGATTTTCATTTGAAAGTGAAGGGAAATACGTGCAGCAGCGGTGTGCCGTGATGCTACCATACAGTGAGAGGCCTGTGTGTGAAATTAGCCCTGGAGCCTTGCTCTAGACTGGCAGGCAGCTTAATTGCTTTTTGTTAGCAAGCTGAAGTATTCATCTGAAGGTGTAGAACTGTTTGTCTTTTTGCTGGCTTTGGCCTAATTACATATAACCCATGGACTTGAATCAAGTTGTTAATATTCATCTGGTGTTTGCAGAGCCTCTAAATGGAAGCACTCGATGTGCTCTGACTTCACATGCTGCATCTTCCTTCTGTTGTTAGACTAGGCAAAGCCAATTCTCCATCCAAGGGCCCAATCCTGCAAACCCCTGCTCATACAAGGACTGTCAGCAGGATCTGAAGGTTAATCCTTCTGTTGTTTTTAATCTTTGTAAACCCAGATATTTATCTGACCCTATGTACCATGGCCAAACCACTCTGGGGCTTATCCAGAGGAGCAGAAACACTACATTTCTACTACTACACATTGGACGAGCTTGAGAGATGGGCCCATGAGAACCTCATGAGGTTTAACAAGGCCAAGTGCAAGGTCCTGCACCTGGGTCGGGGCAACCCTTGGCATCAGTACAAGCTGGGGGATGATGAGAGCAGCCCTGCGGAGGAGGACTTGGGGGTGCTGGTGGATGACAGGCTAGACATGAGTCAGCAATGTGCACTCACAGCTCAGAAGGCCAACCGCATCATGGGCTGCATCAGGAGAAGTGTGGCCAGCAGGTCAAGGGAGGGGATTCTGCCCCTCTGCTCTGCTCTGGTGAGACCCCACCTGGAGTATTGCATCCAGCTCTGGAGCCCTCAGCACAGGAAAGACATGGACCTGTCAGAGAAGGTCCAGAGGAGGACAATGAAAAAGATCTGAGGGCTGGAGCACCTCTCCTA